>NC_134702.1:60544703-60844703 GCF_043290135.1 Rhipicephalus microplus
GTACCCTTGTTTTCATTAAACAGGGTTCGCATTGTATATCATTATGTCGTAGTTTTAGCCGCGATACAATTATGAGATGTACTGAATGTTGTGGAGGGCTCCAGATATTCCGACCATCTCGTTGGTGTTCTTTGACGTGCACTAATATCCCACAGTGTAGAGGGGCCTTTGCCTTACAGCTCTTACATAAAATCAATCACCGTGGCTTGTATCGAGCCTTAATCTTTTGATTCAGCAGCCGAGCGTCGGGAGCTTCTGCCAACAAAGTCAATGCCGCTTTTGTGAGGTAGACGGGATAGTTGGGAAAGTGATGCACGATCGCGCAAAGGCTATGTAATTACACGAACATAACTATAAAGTAGAAACCAGTTGGCAGCATTCATTTTTAGTATAAATCGCGCAGATTCTGTGTGATTACATGAACACAACTATATAGTATAAACAACTTGGCAGCATTCTACTTGGGTCACACGTACAAATTACGTAAGGTGTGGAACATGCCATCTGATCATACAGGGTATCCCACAGTGTAGAGGGGCCTTTGCCTTACAGCTTTTATATAAAATCAATCACCGTGGCTTGTATCGAGCCTTAATCTTTTGATTCAGCAGTCGAGCGTCGAGAGCTTCTGCCAACAAAGTCAATGCCGCTTTTGTGAGGTAGACGGGATAGTTGGGAAAGTGATGCACGATCGCGCAGAGGCTATGTAATTACACGAACATAACTATAAAGTAAAAACCACTTGGCAGCATTCATTTTTAGTATAAATCGCGCAGATTCTATGTGATTACATGAACACAACTATATAGTATAAATCACTTGGCAGCATTCTACTTGGGTCACACGTACAATATACGTAAGGTGTGGAACATGCCGTCTGATCATACACGGTAAGCAGAGCCGTGAGATCTTTCACCATCTTCCCCTCAGCTCGAGTGGCAGTGACGCTCAATATCATCGGTGAAAAGCCCCTCTGAAAATAATAAATGCAGGGACCGAAGTGAGACATTTAGGAGTACGTTCAAAAATCTCCGGTGGTCTGAACATCCGAAGTGCTCCAGTAGTGCATCAATAATCATAATGTGGTTTTGGGACGTTAAACTCCAGCAACTATTACTACTGGTAGTAAAGAATGCAAGCGCCCTTTGGCAGCTATCAAAAAGTCTCTATAAGGAAATAGATTGTGTGCCACGAAGCAAGATTGCAACCTGTGTTTGAAGGCCGTGGGTTCACTCTTGGATATTACGGTCTCGTTTCGCTGGAGAAATCTTAGAGGTTTGTTTACTGCGCAATGGCAGTGCACCTTGAAGAACACGAGCTGGTCCGAATTTGTGGAGTACTCCACCATGGCGTGCGTCGTAATTATATCGGGGTCTAGGCATGTGATAGCCCAAATAATATTATTGTAACCTCTAGAGAAACTACAATTACATTCCCACGTTGTACTCCCGTGCGATGATGTGATAACGAATTTCAGATGATACTGATCGCGAACAGCGCGGCACAATTCCTGAAAGAAGTTGAACAGGTAACGTCATAGCAATAATTTAAAAGATGAATACATGAACATTCATTAGCATTCATTAGTGAAGAGCGCTCGCGCACACTGGCGAACGCAAGTGCAAGGTACACAGCGGTACGCAAACATTAAGCATCGTACGCGCTTTATAAAGGCATGCGGGTTTACCTTTACTTCCACCTCACCGCAGTGGTCTGGTGGCTGAGGTACTCGGCTACTGACCCGCAGGTCGCATGATCGAATCCCGGCTGCAGCAGCTGCATTTTCGATGGAGGTGGAAATGCTGTTGGCCCGTGTGCTCAGATTTGGGTGCACGTTAAACAACCCCAGGGGGTCGAAATTTCCGAAGACCCCCACTATTGGCGTCTCTCATAATCATACAGTAGTTTTGGGATATTAAACCTCCCATATCAATTATCACTCTATTGCAGTAGCAGCAAAAAAATTACAAAAACTAAGGCCATCCATGCTTTTATTCACTCGATTAGCTCCACCAGTCGTGTCATGTGCGGTGTATCCTTTTATGTATACGGGTTCAAGATCGACTTTGTTTTTGCGTGTGAATCGAAACACGCTTGCACCACTTAGTGCACAAAGTTTCGCCACCGGCTCTTCTATAGTCTATTCATCAGGCCTCTTCAGATAAGCTGCCGTATCTCGGGTGAGGTTCTGGCCTTGTACGGTGGTGGGGGTGGTAGAAACATTTCTTTACAGAAAATGTACCAGAGAGTGGCGGCATTTTGCATGATTGAGTGGCAAGACCCTATTCCGGGATGCCAATGGAGTTGGCCGCTGCTCGTGCGCGCCTCACCGAGGAGCGTAGAGCATCCAAGGTGCAGCAGCCGAGCAGCTACTCCTCCCAAGCCTCTCTAGTCGGGATAGGGAAAGGGGTTGAAAAAGGGAGAGGGTTAGTAGGACACGAAGCGACGACGTGTTAGATGCTGGCCAGGACCTGGCAGGTCGAGTAGGTGCAACTGATTTCCGACAATAAATGCATCGCGATCGCCGGACTGAGATAGGTGTTCGTCTGGAGGCGGCGTAGAATTCGCTCGTCCGGTTTTTCCAGACCACTTACGGGGTCCGGGTACAGGCGGCGCGAAGCCCGGTAAAAGGCAAGAATTTCGCGAAAGCGCGTCAAATTCGTATTGCCAGATTTCGAATCGGGACATGGAACGGCAACGGCCCGGATGAGAGAAGCGCGGGCAGCCGTTCGCCGCCTCGTTGCCGGCAGGCCCGAGTGGCCTGGAGTCCATACTATACGAATGGGGTGAGGGTTAAAGCGCCAAGAGGCTGCCCGAAGTAGGTCAGCTGCCAGCGGGGCCTTGGAATCTAGAAGGTATTGGCAAACATGCTGAGCGCGAGTCCGTCAGGATGATGCATGAGGTGGGATGCGAGGCGACCAAAGCAATGGCAACCCCCTGGCTTGCGTGACAGTGTTGGCTCTAAAAGAGAGGTCCTCAACGTGTTTTCTCTTTGTGATCACGGCGGCCGTGAGGTGACCTGAAGGTGAGAGCCCAAGACAACTACGTAGAAAACGCCAGGGCGATCGGAATGTCGCGCCTAAAGTGCCGCGGAACGTGCTAGTCTGCTGCCGGGATGTAGCTCGGCGTTCATGTTGCGGGGTAGTGGTTCCTCCCATAGTTTTTGCCGCAAAAGTTCCGGTATGGGCATCGGAGTGTCTTGATCGGAGATTGCTTTGATGCCGAGCCTGTACAGTAGACGTCGCCCTGAAGGCGTCTGCGACAGACGATTAATTTGACTAACTCGATTAGCTTCCCGCAGCTCTGCAAAGGAGTTATGTACCCCCCAGTGCCGTGAATCGTCCGTTCGAGGTGGCAATGGGAAAGTCAAGTGCACGTTTGTATACTGAACGAAGGAGGACGCCCAGCTGGTGCTCGTGGTGACGACGCAGGAGAGCACGACGCAGGAGAACATGGCATGATGCAAAGCTGGTATGTTATGGCATGATTCCATGGCGAACACAAGCGACAGACCCTAACATGAAAAGCATCATATGCGTGTCATGTAACAACATGACTACAGGCCTGGCTCATGATGCACTCGCGGCCGTTTCGCTAGCGTCACATATACCAAATTTGCTATTACAGTACGTGAATAGATGACAAAGGTATGTGACTGGTGCAACCATCAAAATCATGAGATGCGTGCCATGTGACAACATGACTACATGCCACGCTCATGATGCGCTGGTGGCTGTTTCGCTAGCTTCACTTATACCAAACTTGGTATTACAGGACGTGAATGGTTCACGAATGTGTGATACTGGTGCAAACATGATAAACATGATATGCGCGTCATGTAACAACATGACTACATGCTACGCTCATGGTGCGCTCTGGGCCGTTTTCCTAGCTTCACATGTACCAAACTTGGTATTACGCTATGCGAGCGGACTACTTAGGTAAATGACAGATCCAAACATGATAATCATGACATGCGTGTCATGTAACATGACTACATGTCACACTCATGATGCACCCGCGGCCGTTCACAGGCTTCTTATATGTCGAATTAGGTATTACGTGACGCCAATGAATCACGAAGGTATGTGACTGGTGCAAACATGATAATTATGAGATGCGTGTCATCTGAGAACATGACTACATGCCACAGTCAAGGCGCCATCACCTTTCGACTTGACACAGTGCGCGTGCTCACCGGCCTTCATTTCGTCGTGTCACGCCGGCGTTGCCACGCCAGGCGCCGTTCCTGCCATATACTCGCAGGCGCGCATCGTGCTGCGTTGCTTGAACGCATGCGCGTTTCAGCGCGTCCGGCGTCACTCCGTCACGAAAAAATTTGCCCGCAGCTTCCCTCGGGGGAACACTGAGGAGGATGTGGAGCATATAATTGGTCAACAGGGTGTTAAAATGCGACTTACTTGGGTCGATGGCTAAATTGGTTAACGTGGTTGTGAAATGGGGTGTTAAATATCGACTTACTTGGGTCGATGGCTAAATTGGTTAACGTGGTTGTAGGAGGGGGTGTTAAATGAGTGAACACGTACACACGTATGCGAAAGGGCGGCGCTGGTCGAAGGGACGTCGATCATTGTGTTTGTAAATTCGTTGGAATTCATTTCACCGCGACCTTGGACGTCGACGCGCCGTACAAACCAACCGACGAGCGGCAACTGAGCGAGCGAGCGCCGACCTTGAGTATATATACAGCGCGACGGCGCATGCACTGTCAGCTGTCGAATGTTCGAGAAGGGGGAGAAGCGCAACGGCGCATGCGCGCGCGTCACCTGCCGATGTTCTCGAAGCGCGACGGCGCATGCGCGCGCGTCAGCTGCCGTTGTTCTCGAAGCGTGACGGCGCATGCGCGCTACATTATACAGCTAGCGAATGTTCGTGAAGAGGAGAAGCGCACGCGGTGTGTAGAGGAGGAAGGGTGCACAGATGGTGGAGGAGTGAAGCGCGCGCGGTGTGTAGAGGAGGAAGGGATGCACAGATGGTGGAAGAAGGAGGAGGAAGCTTGCGGACGGCGCCGCACTACAAGCCTCGAGTATTAGATGCTCCGCATCTAAAACGTGACACGCAGTGTTGTCTGGGTAACACATCGGCGCGAAATGCAGCATGTCGCATTTCGCGCCGCTTGCCATCTGGTCGCTCCAACAGACGCTGGTCGTGCCTGGCGTCAGACCATATAGAGTTCTCGCGTTTCGCTAACGTAGCGTTGCTGTGCCCAGCGTGCGCGCGTGTCAAAGCTACATTGGAGGATATTGGTTCCTTCATGATGCGCCCGCGGCCGTTTTTCTAGCTCCACATATACCAAATTTTGCGTTACGTGACGTCAATGGATGTCGAAATATATGACTGGTGCAAACATGATCATTCTGGCACGCGTGTCATGTAAGAACATGACAACATACCACGCTCATAGCGTGCTCGCGGTCATTTCGCGGGCTCCACTCCACTTACTGCATGAGTAGAGCAACTTTCAGGTTTGCAGTTTCACGCTTAGTTCCTGTTCTCGACACGCTCGCTGTGCAAATGGTACCAGAACATTTCGCCTCTAGAATAGAATGAAAGGACCGCTTTCAAAATGTTCATAGTGTCATTAAACATCTGAGACGTCTGCGAAGTGCCTCAATCACCTTCACATCTGCAGCAATTTGTGTTCGCTCTTACTTGCTGATGGCGCTTTTTTTATCGCTCTTGCCCTGCAGCATGCTATCTGTTCTACCTGTCAAACACCGAAACATAGAACGGTAACAAGAACGTCACCTCTTAAACGTGAAAATTGCATATTACCACTGGTTTCGTTCGCTGCTTGCCAACCTCATTGTTTCAATATTTTGTTATTTTTTAACCAAGACGGCACCCCAAAATTATATTGCCGGTAATATGACATGCCTGCATTTGGGCTTGTGCTTCATTATTAAAAAAACATTTTTATCGTCTGTTTATTTAAGTTCGTGCCTTTAGGTTAGCTGAAGAAGCTTCGTGCAGAATGCGATTTGCAAGCAAAACTGCAAGGTAAAGCGTGTCTTCGAAATTGTGTCTGATATTTCTAAGAAATTTGTACTGAGTCTCTCATTATAATACGTTTACAACATGACATCAGGTGTTGCGGGTGGTTTACGCACATCCAGCAATGTAAAGAGCATACGTGTGGTCTTTGTTTACAATTTTGCACATATTTATCTACCAAGTGTGCTACTCGGCAATAATATGTGGGATTTAACGTCCCAAAACCAACATATCACATTGAGAGACGACGTAGTAGAGTGCTCCAGGAATTTCGACCACCTGGGGTTTTTTAACGTGTACCCAAATCTGAGCATACAAACCTACAGTGTTTTCGCCTCCATCGGTGCTACTCGGCATTTATTTACTTTAAGTACTATGTTAGTGTTCCCTTACTTTCTCAAAAACATAAATTGAGGGGCCACCGAAGCGCGAGAAATTGCACTCTTCGCTGAAAGTGTGCTTTCCAATACCGTCCCAGGCCATGAATTCACCGGAGTTATTAAGAAAGTTGTTACTACCACCACCACCGAACATGCAATCACCGTTGTGTGTGAGTGACACCATCAGTGAAAGTGACACCGGCGACCTGCCATTTTAGGGGCAAAGCTCTTTATAACGGTACCTGTTCGTCCCTCG
The DNA here is from genome assembly GCF_043290135.1 of Rhipicephalus microplus. Lineage (NCBI taxonomy): Eukaryota > Metazoa > Arthropoda > Arachnida > Ixodida > Ixodidae > Rhipicephalus > Rhipicephalus microplus. The sequence goes on from NC_134702.1 coordinate 60,551,355, forward strand.
TAGCCGTTGTAGTGTGTAACAACAATCACATTTTGACCTCCAAGGTGGTGCTGGTGAGAGATTTCTTCTGTGCGTTGTTCAACATTAAAAGATAGTGCTCATTGTACATACCAATGGCTGCTAAGGGGGAATGAGAGACCGGAGCATTCTGCTTTTAGTTAACGCGCACGCTGCAATCCCCATTAGCAGCCATTGGCCTTTACATTAAGCACTATCTGACAAGAAATGGTTGCTACGTTATACTCGCAGGGTGTAACCTCCTTAGTTTTAGAAAGGTTTAGCGAGCGTTGAGCCGCAGTGCCATGAATACAATGAACTAGTATATAACATGAACTCGAGGTGGTTAAAGGTGGGAAGTAGACCCGAAGCGCAAGCCGTAAGAAAGTGTGCGTGTGCCACCTCTCGTTTAGTCCTTGGAATGTCCGCTGAATGGCGGTGCTTGTATATCGGGAATATATGTTGAAAAGATGCGAGATGGTGGTACTTGGAGTGTTGAATAGATGGACGAACGGACACATAGACAGATGCATGGATGTACGCATGAACGGTGCAGGGGGGATGGATGGACGAACGCAGGGACGGACGCATGCACGGACAGAACAGACGCATGCACGGACGGACGCATGCACGGACGGGCGGATGAACGCATGGACGGTCACACAGAAGGACGCATGGACGGACGAACGCTTCGCCCCACTCTCCATCATTCACTCCGTGGATATGATGCCATTTTTTTAGCAAGACCAGCTGCTTCGAAAGCAAAATTGCGACTGGAAGCTTTTTCTAATTAATGACCTTCTTTTTAATTACGATCACGATAAAGATCGCGTACTGTAAACCCGAACCCATCCACGCCTACGGAGGGAGTGGTTCATTGCGCTTTGCGATGAGAGCAATTTATGAGGATAAAATTACCAGTGCATAGCTTTGCCTAGGCCACAGACCCGTTCATGTATATCATGCTGCTGACTGATCGAAAACAGCGTTTTTAGACGAGTAAAGGTTGCATTTAACCCACATAGATTTACGAACGTGAGATGACTGCGGCTCATGACCGGTCGTTGCCAAGGTTTCTGCTACCTGTTGATGCCTTCGCGACCCATAAAAAATAACATGAGCGTCTCCCGAATGGTCTTCCGTCTCCGGAAGAAAGGGAACAACGAATACAACCTTATATTCACTGAAATTAAGAAAATGTTGTTTTTGCGGTCACCAAGTTCTTGTACGGACGTACCTCTGCTTTCTGAAATGAATCTGAACACTTCAATCATGCTTTTTGTTCTTTTTTTTTTGAAAATACATTTTATAAATTTTCTACCGAAAAATTTGACATTCATCGACTAGTATTCTTGCGATAACTTAAACATGCATGTTTGATGTGCTTGCGAAACCAAAACAGAAATTGCACACTATTGGACTACTTGGCGTATTAACACTTGTCCAGAAGCTCCGCACACGTAGCTTTGGCTGTGCTGCCACAAAATGTTGTGGCGGAGTAAAGTATTCATATGAGCCTGTTTGTAATTTTTTGGGGGTAAATTTTTCTTGCTTTTTATGGCTACGCCATTATAACGCGCAGCAACGATCTTCTAATATTTAACAGAATTATTTCGCAACAGAGTCGTTAAATATCAAAGGTACAGTGCAAATAACCTCGTTTCTCTCATTCTATGAGCAGGTCCACCGAAAATGTCAAACCATTTCACGACTTCTAATTAAACCTACTGCACCTTAATGAGGAATGCTTTGGTGGGAGCCGAAGTGAGATGTTCACCTTCCTTCCTTCCTTCCTTCCTTCCTTCCTTCCTTCCTTCCTTCCTTCCTTCCTTCCTTCCTTCCTTCCTTCCTTCCTTCCTTCCTTCCTTCCTTCCTTCCTTCCTTCCTTCCTTCCTTCCTTCCTTCCTTCCTTCCTTCCTTCCTTCCTTCCTTCCTTCCTTTCCTTTCCTCTCCTTTCCTCTCCTTTCTTTAATATCAATACGAGCTCTTCTGCTTCCGTCTTTGACCTGGTTGCATCCATTTGGACTGATAATTGCGAACTAAATAAATGCTCTATTTTCTATGCTTGAACGTAGAGACATAAATATCGGTGATTCAATTAGGCGTTGCGGACTGTAGTTAATGAAACGAAGGTAATAGTGTTTTGAAGATGCCATTACGGGCAGTATAGAACTGCGGCAAGGAATGGAATCCTATTTGCCAGTGGGGGCGCTAGAGCGATACCTAAACTCACCTTCGTGTCGATAAATGCTAGCTGAGAATAGCGGTGTCTGCGGAGGCCAAAAAATAAGTAAAACACGGCCGCTATAATGAACTGTATTAGCACATTGGTGTTACTAGAAGACATACCATAATGAACTGAAGTATAAGGAGCAAAAAAAAAAAAAGGAGATGGATATACGTTTCTTAATACCTGAAAACTCAGTGGGTGTAAAGAAGTGAATGGTTTATGTGTCCTAAATATTGTTGGTGCTTTTGTTTAGTCTCAATACTTTTCAATAAATTTTAGCCACACTTATTCACGTCCCACCTTCAGCGCGTTCACTGCGTCGTAACCAAAATATTCTTTTGAAAGGAGCCCACAAATACGTTTTTCATTTAAAATCGAATAACCACGCACGTTTTTGTCCCATACTGAATGAGTCGTTATGTGCTCCCGCAAGTGTGCTCTTGACTCAGTGTTATCTTTCTTCCCTTTCTTCTTCCATCTCTCTACCATTATCCTCCCTAAGTGCAGGGTAGCGAAACAAAGAGGCGTTTTGTTAACCTTTCAGCCTTTTCTTGCACCTCGCTGTCTCTTACGCTTCGCCTCAGCACTTTAACACTGCTTCCAGCCACGTAAACTTCAAAGTGTCATGATGCATTCCATTGTCTCTTTGAGCAGAGTAGCATGTTTATGGTCGAATTCTGAACGGGAAAAGAATGTTTTGTCTTCAAGAAATCTTATTCGCGTCATTGTGTTCTTGGTGCTTGCTATTCACATCTGGTAGGTAAACTGAAACAAGCCATTGATTCGTACGAATTTGAGCAGTGACTAACAACTGCTGCTTTGGGATGATTTAAACTAAGATTGAGTTCATAATTCATTTACAGCATAATTTATTGCTTACAAATGAAGAAGCACCACCTGGGTAAGTTCACGCCCCCTTGGCCTTTCCATAAACAACCCTATATATGGAAACTCAATGCTGTAGGTATTTAGTGACGGTTATTTCTTATCGAAGTGTGGGTATCAGTTGCTTCGCTTTATCGTTCTATATAGAACGTCAACTCCGACAGAGAAACTGCAAGCGCAGTGCCAATTTCATACACTTGCTCAACTAAAGAAGCAGATAGTGCTAGTTGTGGACGTCATTCCAAGTGCAAGGAAAGATAACCGGGCGTGATTCAGAGTAACAAAAGGTACCAAGGCAAAGAAAACGAAGTCGTAAATGGAAAAAAGCTAGGTAGGTTGATGAAATGAGCAATTATTACAAATTATTTTTAAACCCTGCTGAAAGTGTTTAGGAAATTACCCTCTTCTGCTCGCACAAAAGAAGGTAACTGAGTCATTATCAGAACACGCCTTCATCTTGCACTGAACTTGAAAATACACTGAGGATCATAGCACTATCGGGTAGGAGAAGTATTGCAATCAATGCTTTCCAATTTCCTTCACCCCTCATGCAGCACTGTCTGACACAGACAGAACAAAAAGAGACAGTAAGGTTAATAAATCTTTCTTGAAGTAGCTTGAATGCGCACTTCAATCGATGAGGCCATAAACACAAACAACCGACAAGTTTAGTGAGGTGTCCGCAGCACCTCTGGGCTCTTAGGCTTCCAGCTACACGTATGTATTTTTATGACAGAATGCGTGTAATTTGGATGACCAGGTAAAAATGTCTAACGCTAAAATTGGGCTCATCGAGGCTTTAGACGGCCGTAGTAGTTGCTGTAGATAAAGGTACTGGTGAAGGCGGGTAGCACAAATGAAAGGTAAAAAAAAAACAGGCATCGCTTATCTTGTTTTCTGCACGAGAGCATTATCTCCGATTTCGCAGACTCGCCGGGGTGCGAGCTTCTTTCGACAATAGAATATAAAAAAAATGTTTGGTGGACAAAGTAGCCGTGCGCCTACGAAAACCTTCTATCCTATCAAACAAAGTGTGTTCGCTGAGTAGGAGGATTGTCTTGTTAAACGAACCGGCCGATTTATTCGGGGCATTAAAAATAATGGGTCCTCTGTGTCGAGAGGCTCTGCTGGCGCTAACGAGTAAAAAAGAGAGAGAGAGAGAAAATTTATTGCGGAAAGGCAGGGAGGTTAACCAGAAAACATATCCGGTTTGCTACCCTGCACTGGGGAAAGGGTAAGGGGAAAAGGAGGAAGAGAAGCACAAACACACATACACACACTCGCACACAGTAGTGTCACAATCGTTCAACGAGGCGGGTCGCTCGCAGAAACTTCATCAGCGCCTTCGTTGCTTTCTGGCGTGAAGCTCGATCTTTCCGACATTCCAAGATTGACTGCTCAGAAAATGGCTGGTCGTCGAGGCGAGCAAACACTGCTGAGAGGGACTGTCGCTGAGAGCTGTACTGGGGGCACTGACATAAAATATGTTCAATTGTTTCGTCATTGTCGCAATGATCGCATGTAGCGCTGTCTCTCATTCCGATGCGGCAGGCAAAAGCGTTCGTGAAAGACACCCCAAGCCACATACGGCAGAGAAGGGTCGTCTCGGATCGGGGTAGGCCAGATGGAATAGTAAGTCGTAGGCATGGGTCCAGGCGGTGAAGACGGGTGTGGAGAAAACCGGGCGTATTCCGCATAGACCTTGCGACATCCTGCGCAAGCGTATTAATCTTTGCTGCTGCGTCGCTTCTTGATAGTGGAATAGGTTCCATCACTCCATTTTCGTGAGCATTCTTAGCTGCATTGTCGGCATGCTCGTTACCGATGATGCCGCAATGGCCTGGTAACCACTGAAAAGATATGTCATGTCCTTCGTCTATTAGGTGATGGTACAGTTGTCGTATTTCGAGCGCCAATTGATCTTGAGGTCCACGACGTAGAGTATTGTGTAGACATTGGAGAGCTGGTTTCGAATCAGTAAAAATGCTCCATTTTTGTGGTGTCTCTTGGTCAATCCTGCGGAGTGCGCTGCGGAGTGCCGCGAGCTCCACGGCTGTCGATGTCGTCTTGTGTGACGTTCTGAACAGGATGGTTTCGGCTCTTGTTGGGAAGATCACAGCTCCTGCAGATCCTCCAACAGTTGTCGAGCCATCCGTGTAAAGTTTGACATGATCTTTGTATTCTTCGTGTAGCATGAGTAGAATCATCTGCTTTAAAGCTGGCGCCGAGAGCTCCGCCTTCTTGCGAATCCCCGGCACTGTCAAGCGCAGTTTTGGTCGGTCCAAGCACCAAGGAGGTGTTAGTATCCGTTCCGGAGGTGTGTAGACTGTTGGAAGGCACTCACGGAAAGTCAATACTCTCTTACAGAAGGAGGCACTCGGTCGATCTTCTGGAAGCGAAGCTAGGTGGTGGGCAGGGGCGCGAGCAAGGTGTCTAATATGAGCTCTAAGCACCTCCAAAGTAATGTGCACAGTGGCCGGATGATCTTTGGCGATTGCGATGGTTTCCGCTGTTGATGTACAGCGTGGTAATCCAAGACAAACTCTGAGTGCCTGGCCCTGGGCGTTTTCTATTGTGCGTATACTGCTTTTGCAAGCGTTCGTCAGAACCGGCAAGCTATACCGCAGGTACCCCAGAAACAGCGTTTTGTACAAATGCAACATCGCGTGCACTGATGTGCCCCACGTTTTGCCTCCGAGGAACTTGAAAAGTTGTGCGATGGCCGTTAGGCGCTTCTTTAGAGTGGCCACATGGGGACTCCAGCAGAGATTTCGATCGATCGTGGCCCCCAAAAACCTGTGGGTCCTGGCGTAGCAGACACTGTGTCCATTGATGGCGATGGGATATGACGTCGTTGCCTTCCGCGTGAACGCGACCAGCGCCGATTTCTCAGGAGAAATCTCGAGGCCTTGTTCTCTAAGGTACGCCGATATTGAATTCGCTGCTTTCTGGAGTCTCGCACGTACCTGAGGACGTGTTACACCTGATGTCCAGGCACAAATATCATCTGCATAGAGAGATATCTGCACGGAATCTGGTATGCGTTCAACGAGACCGATCAGAACCAGGTTGAACAGTGTGGGGCTCAATACACCACCTTGAGGAACACCACGGTGTGTATAATGTTCAGAAGTCGGCCCATCATCAGTTTGCATAAACAATGATCTCATATGTAGGTAGCATTGGATCCAGCGGTACACTCGCCCACCCAAACCAACTGACTCGAGGGCGTCAAGTATGGCTTCGTGAGAAACATTGTCATATGCTCCTTTGACATCTAAAAATAGTGCGACAGATAACCGTCTGCTCATTTTCTGGTGTTGTACGTAGGTCACCAGGTCAATGACATTGTCAATGGAGCTCCGAAGACGACGAAAACCGGCCATGGCGTCTGGATATATTCTATGGCGTTCTAGGAACCACTCGAGTCTGGCAAGGATCATTCGCTCCATCAGCTTCCCTACGCAACTAGCCAGCGCTATTGGGCGGTATGATGTCAGCTCTAGAGGCGATTTTCCAGGTTTGAGAAGTGCAACCAACCGGCTTGTTTTCCACTCTTTGGGGACCGTTCCATCTCTCCAAGACTCATTGAATACTTCCAGCAAAGCATTTCGTGCTCGATCACCGAGATTGCATAATAGGCGGTATGATATGCCATCCGGCCCAGGCGATGACGATCGATTGCATGAAGCAAGAGCCACATTCAGTTCTTCCATTGAAAAAGGCAGGTCCAGGTGCGGGTCAAGTGAATGTGGCGTGTAATCAGCAGTAAGGGCTTCTGTGCAATTTGGTGGGCCCGCAATCTTCCTACAAAAATCTTCCGCTACCTCGATATCCCTTCTATTTTGGAAAAGGGCCAAGGCTTTAAACGGAAAACGTTGTTGGGGAAATGTGCGTAGGCCTCGCACGGTTCGCCATAATTGAGAAAGCGGTTTGCGAGGGTCTAGACTCGCGCAAAATTTCGCCCACCGTTGAAACTCCAGTTTGTCTATACGACGCTGGATCTTCTTTTGCATGCGCCTGGCCATCCGTAGATCTTGAATGGATTTTGTGCGTCGATATCTACGCTCCGCACGCCGACGAGTCGCACGGAGTCGCTCTAACTCCATGTCCGTTTCTGAGGGCCTTGAAGAATATGCCAGCGTGCGCATCGCACTCTGCGCTGCTTGTTTGATCGCTTGCTCAATGCCAGAGGTTAAGCCTTTTTCACAAGCGTGTTCAATGTTGGTTGTGAATGCTGAAAGATCGATCCTCCGTACGGTTTTCGGCGGGTGGTCGCTAGCAAAGCCTTCGATGGTGAGATAACTGGGGATGTGATCGCTACCATGTGTCTCGATGTCTAAAAACCACTTAACGCTTGTGGCGAAGCGACGTGACACGAACGTCAAGTCCAAACAGCTGCTGTACGTTGATCCTCGCAGAAATGTAGGGCTCCCATCATTAAGTAAAGACAGTTCATGAGTCGATACAAATGAAGCCAGCCTCCGGCCCGTGGTATTGACTTTTGAACTTCCCCAGATTGGGTGGTGGGCGTTGAAGTCCCCTATAATTATCCACGGATCCGGGACGCTCGAAAGAATGTCATCCAGTCTTTGGCAATCAAAACGGGCTGAGGGAGATAAGTAGACACCTATTAATGTGAAGGTGAGGGTTTTCTGCTTCACAGTCAGGCAAACATATTGGTTCTCATCATGAGGCGACACAGGTTGAATGATGTAGGTAAGCTCCCGACGAATATACACAATGACCTTGCTGCTTTCGTTTCGGGTTTTGGACGGGATTGATTCGTAGCCAGATAGCCTGATCGGGTTTGATAATTTCGGTTCACATATTACGATGATTGGGAAAAGGTTAGAAGACACGTACTGACGAAAATCGGAAATCCGTGATCTAAGTCCTCTTGCGTTCCACTGGATGACTGATGCTTCTCTGACGTCTTTGCGGAACGATTGTTGATCTCCTGCCATGACTCTACGCGAGGGAGGCGAGGACTGGGCTCAGCGCGTCCAACACCTGTAACCCGCTTCGAGCGGTTGGAGTTCCCAGGCTTCTTAGTATGTCTGCCATGACAGGGACGAGGGATCGTAACATCGGGACGATCGACCCTTGACACATCCTCAACGGAAGTAGACTCGGTGGAAGGTGTAGGGCGGCGAGGCCTCGCAGGAGGCTCCTTTGCAGGCTGTGTACGCGGAAGCGTAGGCCACTCATCCGCAGCTGTGAGCTTCTCCACTTATTTTCGCTTCGTGCTTACTACTTCACTCGTGCTCGGAGGAAATGGGTTATGCGCAACACTCTGTCCTACACGCCTCCGTCGGCGACTACGTCGCCGCCGTACCCTTTCAGCAGCCTCTCTGTGGGTTGAATTGTCCCTAACCATTTGTTTAATAATGGCGATTTCCTTCTTAATCCGAGGGCATTCCTTGGATGCAGCATCATGTGGACCATCACAGTTTCTGCACTTCAGACTTGTTGCCCGACATGCGTCTGCAGTGTGCGGCTCAGCGCATCGGGGGCATACTGTGGTGTTTGTACATACACTCTTGATGTGACCAATTTTCATGCAGTTATGGCACTGGAGTGGTTTAGGGACAAATGGTCGAACAGGATGTCGGAAGTGTCCCACTTTGACATGCGACGGAATGGAATCTCCTTTGAACATTATCTTTACACATCGGGTGTTTCCGAGGCGAAGTACATTCGCGATGAGAACTCCTTCGTTCGCTGGTTTTATGAGAGTTGGGAGGTCCGAGTTTGCTATGGCCAAATCAATGTCGTAGATTACTCCCGCCGTGTAGGCACCGTCCATTGGAATAACCGGTCGTACTTTGATGCCTCCCAAATCTGATACTCTGCGAAGCTTGTCTATGGCGCTGGCAGTCATTGTGTCCACAGCTAAAATATTCTTCCGCGTGTTCACCCGGATATCCTTAATGTCGTTTGGTGCTACCCCCTCAAAGTACATAGAGAGAGCTTGCCTGTTTACTGCTCGAAGGCTGATGGTGGCGTCCTCGGGCATGAAGAGGATGGTGTGCGGCCAGCATTCTCCTTTTGACTGAGACGTTAATGTCCCTGCTGGTGAAGACGACTTGATACTTCTTCTTTTGGCCTTCCTGCTTCTCACGGTCTCGAAGTCGTCATCCGACGAGTCGTCGCCAGTGGCCGAGTACAGTTCCGTGTCCTCACTGGTGCTCGAACAGGTGCTTCCTTTCCGCGACGAGCTTGCCAAAGGTGGTCTATGGTCGGACATAGCCGCAGAAGGCTCCACGTCCACAGCCATGATGCAGTGACTATCACCGTTGGCCTCACTGGTTCTGGGCCAGGCGCGCTGATTTACCGAGGAGCTCGCCATAGCAGACCTCTGGCTGGGCGGACCAGTGGATGACTCCGCGTCCGTCGCCTTGGGGCAGGGAGCAGCGTCTCCCGTAGAAAGCGAAAAACTTGATAACAATGCTCGGAGCCGAAAGCAGAAGCGTTCTATGAAGAGACACTTCGTCGTCGTCTCCCCAACGAGTAAAAAAAAAAAAAGTAAAATAAAGAACAGATATCAAATGTGAATTTTCGTTAGTTACCGCGTTATTAAAGGCATAAAAATAACAATATAAGTGGAAAACAAGGCCTATATAAATGGAAACAATAAAATGGAAACAAGGAAGATCACTGGTGAAAAATAACCAGGGAGGACTCCATTTCGTCAGCATGTTTTCGAGAATCTTAGGGCCCACTCGTTTTCCTAATAAAATCTGGCAGGATATTGCTGTAAAGTAAATTTTGCCACGCATTCATTCAAAACACATGTCAATGCCTTGAAAGGGTAACTTTTTTACTACTCTGGTTATTGACTTGCTCAGTAGTCTTTGCTCCTTCCACTTCGCAACACGAGAGCAGTGTTTTCTTTTTGTCAATTAACTGTAAATTACAGTTGCTACACGGTATTGGTTACTTGAACTTTATAGTATGAACGATCAACGCAAAGTATACGATGGAGCAAACTTCTGTTTACGATACCCATTCACCAACGAATGAAACCGCAGACATTTGAAAACTGCTCCTGCCGTGCCACGTATATAGCTTTTTATACTCGGTCGAAACCTTCCAACCAGTCAGCTGATACAGTTGACATTTCCGAAACAGAATATTTCCGAAGTAGGACAATATCTGAGCACTGACAGACACACGTCCAGCAATATGTCGACGGGAGAGCCACGACGAAACGCGATACCGCACTGCGTTACCCACAAGAACGTAAATCGAGATCACCATTTGCACTTTTTGTCAGCTGTGATGTTTTCCGCAGTTTTTTTGTCTTACACAAAACCGCCTTTCTATACATGGTACTAGCTACTTTTAGCTTTGTTTGATCAGCGCTGGCTGGTTCAACGGGTCGAGATGATGGCTAGGGTGAGCGGAGCCCTGGAATAGGGGCCCAGTTATTTGGAATGTTCCGCGTTATGCGCAAATAAAATGTTCCCTCACTCTCTCACTCAGCATGTTATAAAGGAAGCTTTGTTGTATAGGAGAAACAGTCTTGAGTTTCGCAAAAAGATCTGTATATTGCTCACGTAAAACTTACCAACATCAGCGTACAGTCATCTGGTGGAATAATAAATACGAGAGACATTTTGGGCTTAAATAAAACTAGAATGACTAATATGTGGTAGCCCGTAGTTTCAGGATTCCAATGTTCAATTCAAGGAGACACCATGTTCGCATAACTTCTGCGACACGTTAAAGCAAGAACGTAAAAGATAGCTTCAAATTTCGGCCGAGAAGTGCGTCGAGGAAATGCACTGGAACTCTTTTAAAGGCATTGAACATGTATTTCGCCTTTTACTGTGTTTTTTATTTCATTTGTTTTGTGCAAGCTACCATACCTTTGATATTGCTTAGAAATGTGTCCCCCAAAGTGAAAATAGGAAGTGGCCTGCATAAAGTAGGCATGCATTTCCGCGGGGCCGTTATAATTAAAAATTTTGTCAACGTAATTCGGCCTTGTTCACCTCAATTATGACCCGTCCAAGTCGACTTCCTCAAATATAAGCCACTAGCGATTTCCTGTGTATGCCGTGCCGTTTTTGAAAATTTAGTTTCAGCGCATAAACTGCACACACATCTTATAGCGGGCACTGCCATTGTTTGTCAGCTTGCTTGAAGAAAACAGGAATTTCCGGTAAAAGTTAGGTAAGTTCTAAGTTGTGAAGTGTGTTCACCATTTTACACTTTCTTTTATTCTCTCTGCCTAAATTTCTGTTTATGTTATAATTTTTTACCGCAATTGAGGTTTTTCTGGAATCGTTATTACGCATAAGGTAGCGATTATGTATGAGAATATCGATATCTGTGGGAGATATTTAGATGCGTGGCGGGTATATAGCAGGGACCACTACAGATATGTATAAGCTAAATACGGATATTTAATACCGACCCATGGACCTGGGTGTATTAGGTCACGTTAAAAAAGAACATTCTTCGGTTTTTTTTTCGCCTGCGTATTCTAATAAGAGTGCGGCCCATCTACTACATCTGCGTGAAGGCTTTTGAAGAACACGGTAATTCGGAGAAATCTACACACGACGTATCTTGGAATGGAAGCACACATGTGATACGTTAAATGTGTTGTGGGCAGTACTCTATTAGGGCAATGTGCACGGGTCTTTAACCAGACTGTTAATGCATCAGAAACAAGCCAAAAACAGCCAGGAAGAGCTGGTCACTCTTTCATCCTGTCATTTCTAGGTTGCTCGACCACTTATTTCTTTATGCATGCTGTTTCTTTGCTAAGAGCTTCGATCGAAACCCTCCATTCAAGTATATATAGCAGTGCTCAAGCCATAACACGAAAGTCTCCAACAATTTTTCGAAAGGTGACAAAAAAATTCAAAATATTGAGGCTTTGTGTTGGCCACACTACGTACAGAGGGGACGCACACGGTTACCCTCCAAATGCGCCAAGGGTTACTCAAAAAGAACACGATGCACAAGTGCATCTCCTGCCATTGTTAAGTTACACCATTTGCTTGTGATTCCTTTTCTCTTCAGTACACCTTTCTCTCGCAATGAGATCATGTCGAAAGCCTCCTTAACCAACGTTCTATTGTTCGTCTGGTTTCGCAACCAGAGAAGTTGCGACGTTGACAGACGACGGGTGCCACTGCAGCTGTCGAATGGTTTCGAGTTGCGTACGCGTGGTCTTTGCCTAATTACTGGCGTTCGTATTCTATGTCCAGTCAAGTGGAGAAGAATGGCTATTGGTTGCCTGTGTATAGGCGTTATACGTGTAGAACATGCAACACCGTTGTGTGTCTAGGTATTGGTTAAGTGGTTGTGTACTGGGTGCGTTCGTGGAAAATGGTATCATTGCCTTTTTGTTTTCTTGTCGAACAGACATGACAAGAGCAGGCAGCAACGCGCATAGAGAGAGACACTCTTTATAGGGAAAACAGAGTTTTTGCCGGCGTTTATATATCGCAGGCTACTCTGTGTAGGGATGAGGAAAAGGACTGAACGATTTCAGCAGAGAAAAAATAGGATATTAAAAAAAAACGTTGTGACCGAGTGAACCTCGTAAACCTATTTACATTAGGATATCAGGTAAATCAAGGCTTCCTATGTGAGATGTCGTATTATTGGAGCCTTCCGATATGGCTAGCATTGAATAGGTAATTGATCAATGACAGTATGACTCGAGGACGTTTTGAAGGTCCTCGCACAGAATAAATGTTGCACAATGTTATTTGTTCGTGGCAGATGATGCCCATTTCTCGTTCGAACAGTTGCCACCCATCACGGTACGGGAGCATTCTAGTAGTTTGTGCTGCTCTGTCTCACAGTGCATAGTTGCCCAGCATGTCTTAATTCTCCCTTGCGTTCTTGTAATTTCACACTGTAAACTTCGATGTGAATCACTAGCGTGCCCGACATACCTCCATTCGACAATAATTTAGGCACATTCTAACTGAGCGCCGAAAGAGCACTACGGTTGACCATGAAGGCAATACGTAAATCAAACAGTCCGCCTACAAACTTAGGTAATAATCAGAACTGCTCTGGTAGGCTTAACCCGATAAAATAATCAGCCAATTTTTTATGTATATCACTGGCCTTTTTAGTACAAAAAACGCTAGGCCTGCGCAAAAAGCGCAGCACGGCCACAGCGAAAGCTAGAAGAGCGGCCTTTCAGAGCCTTCTCGAAAGACTCATTGGATAACTATCGCAAGCACACTTGCTTGATACTGACTAGGTAATTATTAACAAATATTTTTGGGTAGTATAGGCTGGCATTCGCTATGCTATTTTTCGTCATTCTTCTGAGAAGCGGGGTATCCGCTAAACACTCGCATGAAATTTTTTGCCAATTGTTCATGCAGTGGCTGACGACGATGAGGAAATATGGCTGAAGTGGGTATGTGCCGCAGGTAATAGGTGTACAAGAAGAACCTTTTGTGGTGAGTTGGAGCATTGAACGGCCCACTCGTTACGATATTCGTATTTTGCGACGACTGGTTGTTATTTCACTATTTTGAAATACTTGATAAGTCGTATTAACACGATTGCTTTCCCAACATCAAGCCTGCCTAAGGCAAGTTTGACAACAAGTCACAAGTACCGGTGTAGGTCAGTGGTAAAATACTAGGCTGGTACCCAGCGGACCCGGGTTCAAGCCTTACTGTACCCTTGATGCTTAGTGAAGCCAACCTAAGACAAGTTTGACAGCATGTTAAGCACTGACGTAATTCAGTGGTAAATATACTGGGCCCAGCATTTTTGCTCATTTCACGCGATGTGGTTACGAACATCGGCGGTGGCGGTGGCGGCGGACAACTTCGCGTGATCCGAGTTGTGATCACATAAGAGCTTTCGCTTCTTCAAAGATGAATCAACTATATATATCCCAACATGGCATTGTTCATCAGTTCAACTACGGACTTCTTCAATTTCTTTGGTTCGGTGGTCAACACCACTTCATATGTGTACGCTAAGGATTTATTCGACAGGACGTATTAGTTTTAGTGCAAAGTGGAAGAACCGGTAGTCAATTTGAGGAACAACTGTTGTAATAGTAACACGTGAGTTGAAAATTTGTAACCTATGCATCACTCCTGAGACATCGAGATATATATAGCCTTTTGCTTTGTTTTGTTTTTTTTTAACTGGCAAATACTGATACAACAATGTTGAAAGCCTGAAGAAGAATAAAGCTACTAGCCACTCTTTCTCCGAAAGAGGTTTCATCAGCGAGTCTTTCCGAATCTTTGACGTGAAGTGAATAGGTAAAAGTATTTCAGCCTGAAAGTTCGTCTCATAGTGCCATGCCATATCTCTATATCAACGCCTTCATTTCTACTCTAGCAAGCCTAGAAAAAAGAAGTGCTGGAAATTCTATTTGGTCTACCTCTTCGGTTACAAAAACAAAAGCGTGAGCCAATAGACGCACTTTGACGACTCCTCCTAGAAACTGCCTGCGATAAGGTAGGGTCATCGGCACGATTGTTTTTCATCGCATATCGGGCTGAGAAGCCTGGCAACGGATGAGTGGCCACGGACGACTGCGACCACTCACTCATCCGTGGCGAGGCAGCATCTTTTCCCGATATCACCCTTCTTGGCATGTGGCATTGACCCCTGTCGTGTCTGGTGGTTGAACTTCGAAACCAGGCTGAAATCAGCACACATGCCAGGATAAAAATGATAGCAAGAAGGAAAGATAAACAAGGAAGAAGAGAAAATGAAAGGGCGCACGGGAGTGCCAAAGTAAAAAAAAAACAGAGAGTGTATTTCATACGCGGTTAGAAAGCAGGCTCCTCCTTGGTACTCGCGCTATGTCACTACCCTTGATCAACGAAGCGCAGAGACGTGTCTGGATGGAGTGAAAGCAACAAAGGGGTGAGACGATGGGAGGTTATTCAGAAAAGCATCTGGCTGTCTCCCCTACGCAGGGAATCGGGAGAGAGATATTACGAAAGCGAGAGAGAGAGAGAGACGATGAAAAAATTAAATGACATGTTTATTTGCTAGCATGTGCGCGATTGGGAAAATATAGTTGAAAGGAAAGAACGTGAGTCACATCTGAGGCCGACTCTGCTGGGGGATGATGCCAGAAAAATAAATATAACGTAGCTTCGTCACAAGTTACAAAAAAGCAAAACCAATAAAGAAAAGAAAAAATGCAAAAATAAACGTATTATGGCATTGCTTAATTTATGTATGTATGACCAGCTGTTTACTAAAAGTGCGACAACGGTTTCGCAGCATTCTGTGCTGAGGATGGTTGCAGCCAGTGTACGAAGAATCTACTCCGACAAAGAGCGTGTGTCATGTCCCTCTAGCATTTCTGAACGTTTTTTTAGGCTCGCTGGAACAGTGAGACTCATACGGAAGGTGGTTCATTGCTTTTAAGTATGCAGTTATTGCCTCTCAGGCTGTGGGCCACTCCTACCTGCATTCAGCAGTTATGTGTAAAGGCCATTCCAAGCCACAAGCGCCGCCGAAAGCGTCTCCTGTGCACACAATTCTCACACACACACGCTTGCAAAATGTAAAAAAAAACGACTTTAATAAGCTTGATTGTTTATATAAAATTGTACAAATATTACTTCTTTATTGAGTAACAGGGGATACTTCTGCGGTGATGCATTATCGGCCTTCTTTTATAGCAAAAGTAACGTTAAACCAGCATTGTTAGAAGGGAGGAAAGGTGGCACGTATCGTGAATGGCATGCTCACCTGCTTTCTTGAGATTAGGAAACCAAAGGGAACACCCAATGGTGTAAGTCGAAATTTTAGATAGTGCAATTTCGGGCTCACGCAAGCGCAAATCAACGTGTTCCCGCGAAATAATTAGAAGAAAGGAAAATCTGGGTCACCGGTGTAACAGGTGTTTTCATGCTACTCCCGGGATCAAGAAAGCCACTTGCGAACCGTTTGATTTGGAAAACAAATAAGCCACGCAATGAGCTCGAAAAATATCTGGGGAAGAAGACAGCCTAATGAGCTCCTGACATGCATTGGCTGAAAGCGGAGTACGGGGCCACGTGTTTTTTTTTTGTATGCACACTTTATTCGTGCTCATTTGCAAGCAACCGACACTGAGTGGTTGCTACGTGCGAAGAGCATCCTGGGTAAACAGTGGAGCAAGGAGCTATGAGCAAGGTACAAAAACAAGTGAACTATCCTGCTGACGTAGGCATGACTAAGCGTGGAAAGAATGCTTCCATCTGTTTTGTTTTGTTTTTTCTTTCACCTCGAGCCTGAGTTCAACGTTGATCTTTTGCTCATAATTTTTTGTTACCGCTTCAAACAAGCACAGTTCAAACAAGCATAGTTCATTCTTTCTGCGTACTTATTGTAATAACTAAACTGACAGCCGGCCTGAAGACGGTCGGTCAATTATAAACGCCCTTAACACAGGGCGTACATCATAGAGATTGAAAAAATTCAGTGTTTGGAAAAGAATAATTTCTTTTTCACCATTATACTCTCCAAAGCAACTTCACTTACATAGAAGCACGGGATCGACCATGACGCGTGCCACTGTTGTCGAAGTGCAGTTGGCGACTGTGGTACCTGAGCTATTTATAGATACCTGTAGGCACGGCGTGTTTTCCTGAAGTTGCGCCATAAAGAGCCCCACATGGAAGACATAAAATACGACTCCGACAGGCAGTAAGTTGGACTAATCTCGATGACTTCAAGAACTGCACAAGTGGGCGTGGCAACCAGAGCGCGAATGGTTATTTGCGTAGGGCACATGAGTAACTGAGACAATCCATACAGGGTGCCCCGCTTATCATTAGCCTGAGTTGAAAAATATTCCGACATATTGAATGACTACTACATCAAATGCATGTTGTTGACGGTTACCTGCAGTTAGTCAGACTAGTTGTTGTGTTCTAATTATTCGTTTAATTAGACCACTTTTGTTAAATAACTTTTATGCAGAGAAACTGAGCCAGAAATTTCAATAAAAAAAGTCGCTCATGAGTTTGCAAAACGTCCGCTTAGACAGTAGAGAGTTTAAATTTGTTAAGCTTTAGTGTTTTTACGCTGATAACAACTGTCCACAAAATACAAACAAAACATGCTACCTGACAAGCCTACTCGTGCGCCAATACTGACGATGATTCTTTACTCGGCGGCAAATTACGTGGCAGCACAGTCAAGGCTACGAAACGCAAGCACGACCTTTTTTACTACGCTTCTGAGTGTAGTCCACGAACGCTAACTTCTATATACTGCGTGGCATAAATGAAAATATAAAAAAAGACCCCAAATCATGATCAAGATTGTCCCCATTGTTATTAGGAAGCTTACACTGTGCAGGATTTTCCTTCTTTACTGTTTCTAGTTTTCTAGTCTTCTGGTGTCATTTCACCTTTTTCCTGCCCCGGTAAACAACGATGGCGTTGCTCGGTTGCAGCATGTTCACGCCGAAGCTTGTGGGCGAGCATGACTGTGTGTTCGTTGGGTGATCTGTGTTCATCAAGCAGGAAGAAACCAATCACCGAGGTGGTCTAGTGGCTAAGGTACTCGGCTGCTGACCCGCTTGTCGTGGGATCGAATCCCTGCTGCAGTGGCTGCCGTATCGATGAAGGCGAAAATGCTGTAGGCCCGTGTGTTCAGGTTAGGGTGCACGTTAAAAAACCTCACGTGGTCGAAATTCCCGGAACCCTCCACCACGGCATTTTTCATAACCATCTGGTGATTTTGGGACGTTAACCCCCACATATGAATAAATCAGCAGGAAGAAACGAAGACAGTGGTGTGTCGTGAAATATTTTTTTGTGCACGTGCAATCAGCGAGAAACAAGCGCAAGGATTTACTCTAAGGGAGGCGCTCTTTGGCCAACAACTGGTCCTTGTGCCATTGAGCACCACACATCATCTGACTGTAAGGCATGCTACTATCATCCCTTACAGTGAAGTCTTCAGCTTTGAAGAATGTGTTCAGATTAATCAGAGTTTCAAAAAATTGCAGGGCAATAAAGAATGTTCTAGTTACAGAAAAATATCCATCACAATTATAAGAGGATGCAATAAAACGTGCCGATATGCATAATCGAAGAACGCTATTGTCTGCTGCTAGAACTCGACTTCTCACCGCAGACAATTGTAGACCTCCCTCATTCCGCGTCAGCTTCGCGTGTTTCCGATGTGCTAAAAAAGCACCGTAATATTCCTATGCCAAACAAACGCCTCAGAACCATTTTTGCAGAACCGCCTAAAGGAGTGTATCGCAAGGCCAAAAATTTTCGAGACATACTCTCATCATCACCCTCGCAAACAGACTGTCCTGACACGATTGGATGCCATCCTTGCCGATGCAAAGTATGCCCGTACGTGCACACATTCCAAGAAGTCACCGGTACCGATTGTAACGTTTCCTTAAAAATCAAAGGCAATCTTGACTGAGACTCTAATAACGTAATATACATGATAGAACGCGTACTATGCAAAAAAAAGAAAACAACAACACTACATTGGGTAAACAGAAGGACATTTTAGGCTGCAATTTAACAACGATAAATCTCATGCTAACACCTTGCTCCAGTTGTCCATTTCAAGATACGTGCGCCTCCCTGACTACTCTTTTGAAAATCGTGAGGTCACACTACTCGAATATGCTTTCCGCACGAATTATGATAAAAAAAGCCCGTCAGTCATTCCTAATCTATAGGTTTGACAACATCGCGTTTGGCCTGAATGAAAACGTATGAAATCTCGGTTGCCTACCTGTGTAACCTGTATCACTCTGTTTATCTGTTCTCTACAGTGCTCAGCAAGTCGCTTTATATTGTCTATATCGGTTGCTTACATAGAATCTTTGTAATGTTTTTATATAACTCTTTCTTGTTCTTTTTTTTGCACTTGCTACTACTGGTCAGTGTAACTATAATGTTATGTGTTTATGCCCTTTATTTGTGAACAACGTGCTCGCCCCTTGAAACAATATCTTTTTCACGCGTGTATCAGGTGCCCTTCACATCGATTAACATGCATTTATGTATTCCCACATATCGCCTTTCATGTGAGTTTTCGTATCTTCATCTTACCTGTTTCATATTTTCATCTTACCTTCATCTGCACCTGTATTATATGAAAAGCACTCACGCCATGCACTGTATTCGGAAGAAGGCTAGAGCAATGGTTGAAACGTCAATAAATTTACTTTGTACGTTCGTCTACTTCACTGCAAATAATGGTGCCCAGACCCAGCATACCTTTTCAGTATATATATATATATATATATATATATATATATATATATATATATATATATATATATATATATATATATATATATATATATATATATATATATATATATGTGTGTGTGTGTGTGTGTGTGTGTGTGTGTGTGTGTGTGTGTGTGTAGCGCAAGACTAATTATCACAGTTTTTTTATAAATTTTATCAGTATAATGCACACCCATGGTACGTCAGATTACCATGAAATTTACGAAGGAATGTTGCTGCTATTGCTGTCGTTCTCGACAAGCTGGTTGTTAATCATGTACTATCACTGCAGAATGTACCTAAAAAGAGTTCATATCAAACTTCGTGAGTGAGATCACGTGCTTATAGATTCAGATTGATCAGTACTGTAGCCATCTTCTGCTCAAAATTATCCAGAAATGTTCTGCGCTCTACAAGAATCAGTTGAAAGCTAGCCTCAAAATATGTGCGAAAATATTCGAGAATTCCCGTTTTGAGCAACGTTATAAGCATTAAACCAAGGTATACGCTAAGCCAAGGTGTCGAATACCTTCTTTTTAAGAACATTTGAACCAGCACCTTCTTTTATTTCTTGCGGATAATACGTTTCAGAAAGAAAAGTTTGCCTTGGGGACATGTTCATAAAGACAAAAAGATGCACGCCTGTGGACAAACTAATTCACATGGCTCCTGTTGTGGAACTAGCAGCGCGATGCAACCAAAACTTCTCATATGAACCAGGCTGTCAACAATACCACACTGAGTGAGGAAGCGGCCAGCACAAGCCTCTTCGACCTGATCGTAGAGTTTTCAGACAGCAATGTACTCTGAACGTGACAGGCACTCACGTCTGTGTACAAAGAGCGTCGCAAGAACAGGGACAGTGCCCAAGAAGTTCGTCTCTGTCTGGAAGTTCGGATGCGATTCTGAGCAGTGTGCCAAAGAGAAACCAATCCGTTGAGAGAGATTGAGGAGTCGAATAAGTATTAGTGAGCAAAGAGAACCGAAGTTCAGTTATACTGACCGCGCCGCAGGCTAAGTCCAACAGATTGCGAAACTGGGCCAATAAGATCGCAAAACCACGGAGACAAAAGCACAAATATAAACGCACTGGAGTGTGTACAAAATGATGTAGAAACCAAGCAATAAACAAACGTGCAAGTGGCTGCCGGGGGCCAAAACAGCGCTAAGAAATTGATAGACTGCAAAGAGAAATGGACGAGCGAAGACGCATCAAGTGCCATTGAAGAAAAGCGAGCATGAATCGCTGTATTGAAGGCAATAAGAGGCCTCATTTGGACTCTTTTGTACGGAACTGACACAACTAACTGTTCCGGAACTGCACCGTTGCTGGTGGTCATGCGAACTGGTTCTCGCTTTGCGCCCTTTTGTGTCGAGTGCGATTGTGCAGGGTCGTGAGGCCGTGTCACTGTTAGCGAATCAGGCGGGCTTTGGCTGCTGGGAGCTCTCGCCGAGATACACGGAAACGTTGTTTGTTTCTGAACGGTCCGCAGAGACTAGACGGAGCTGTGGCCAAACAAAGGTAACATGAAATGAGGTCGTTGGACAAACAGAGCGGAAACGGCATATCACTTGGTACAGGTGGTTCAGTGTGCCATTTATGTTGTAGGAAAGAAAGTCTGGAAAATATTAAAAAGAATACCTACATTTTAGTATAAATATATACAAAAAAAGCCAACAGCAAACGGAAAGTTACCTGGTTAAAGGGAGTGTGGAATAGTAAAACAACACCACAACTGCTGTCGTATTACTGGTAGCCGTGAAAGTCTCTGGGCCTATCTCTGCAGCAGATCTATTGGTACCCTGCACTATAAAGAAACAGTTATCTGACAAATGAACTTTTCAACAACTTCGGGGTTGATGTCATAATCTATATATGCTGAAGGAACAACTGCCGTAACATGACGCTGTCTTGGCGTTAGTGCACATCACTGTGCTGAGAGTTTTTAGGTATACGAGGGTTCTACTTAGTTCACATTTATTATTTGCTCGAGTTTATACGTGTGACGTCGAACTGGAGCATGGCCGTAAGTTAAGGCATTTATGTACACTGCCACACTGTCTTCCAAAACATAAAGACGTGTTCCGTTATCCCACCTGCTTTCGTAGAAAAAGTTTGAACAAAAGGAAAGAAGAAGAGTAAGTATATTTACACATAAATTAACTTTTGTGAGACGTGTGGCAGTTCTGGCTACTTGAAATACATATTAAAAACACACAGACGCACACACACAGACGAAAAGAAATGTGTACTTGCTCATCATCTCCACCTACCCAGCAACACCTAAGTTCTAGTTATTGTTCAAGACTTTGGATATCGGGAATCATATTATAGTTCACCGACGTTATTCGCTGTATCAATTACTGGCAGGCGCTGTAAAAGGAATTCTCAAGGCACATACAGGAACATTGTCCAAGCATGCAGGTTTGTATGCACGAACAGCAGGCATAAAGTGCTGCTTTGTGGGGTGTGGCTTGATTAGACCACTGTAACTGAGCAAATAATTGTGGCGTAGTTGTCGATTGCTTATCTTACATTACGCTGTTAAAGCCTCTGTATTCGGCGTAGTTGTTTCAAGGAGTAGTGCTGCTGCAAAGTAACACCCCGTGTCAGAGGAATACATGGAAGCCACCTACCATTGAATCTCCTTATGCCGACCTTTGATGCTGCCACGTACACGAAACGTGTTACGTTTCCCACTTCGACGCGCCGTCGTGCACTGCTAATTATTCATAAAATCGTCATGGTGCCACATAACTGGCACACCATAAATACCACTGGGGCAACTCTTAGCAGAAATACCAACGCATAATAGTTGTTCCTCGCATCTGAAAACAACGTTCGATTGTGCCCCTCTGAGGCAAGACATGGCGGCAATGTCTGCATGCACATGCGTGTTGATTAGGGCCCATGTTCATACTCTCGCAGCAATCTCAACACCTGTTTTTAGAACGTGCTGGCAGCACGGGCACCGTCATATACAATTGGCGCACAATAGGCCAAGGAGTCAAAGCGAGGAGGCGTCAGAAAGCGAAGGCTGGAGACCACTACACCAAATGGGCCTTACAAAGGAGCTACTGCGCTGTTAACGGATGCCAAGCTTTCTGCGCAATGCCTAAAGCGCAGAAGAATCTGCGAAATGGTTTCTATAAGGACAGGATGCGCAGTTTGAAGAACCGCGTTTCTAGTGACGAATGCGGCATTTCGCAACAATGCAGGGGCCTATGGGCAGATACATGTTTCACTAGGGGCACGTTAGTCATATTTAGGAGAAGCACAGGGCAGGCAGGTGTGGTCGAGTGTCATTTTGTGCTCTGTGTCTCATTTCAGAAAGAAATTTTAGGAGGAGCACGTGTCCGGAGTGCCACACCTTTGCTACGGCACTGCAACAACGTGCTCTGTCACTTGTGTATGCCGACGAGCACTCAACCAATTTCGCTTGTGATAAGGACAGTTCTGTGCAAACGGCGTTTGCAGATCACAAGCTACGAATTGAATGCTGATCACACACTTCACAATCTCCTCGTCGTGAAAATATCTCGGCTGCCCATCAGCGACAGCGTCTGTGATGCGTATGCTTGAGAAAGGGGTGGTGACTTCTTTAGTTGCACAGGAAGCAAATATCACCAAGCTTCATCTAAATGATCTGCATCTTGGCAATCAATGTGTGCCAACTTCAGAGTCATTTTTGGTGCGAGTTTTTTATATTTAACGAGACATGGCGTTGCGGGGATTTAAGGGCAAGATACTGCGTTGAATCGTTGACTTGTCGAAGCACTGGCAAGTTTTTGTAGTTACGCAGGAGAGCCCAACGTCAGGACATGTCCCCAATCACGGAGTGTCACAAGGCAGCGTGCTAAGACCTTACAGTCTCTTTATTGCAGTCATGGTGCAGCTCCCGCATAATCTTCCACCTAACATCAGATGTTCAGTATATGTTGGTGATATAAGTATATAGACGTCTGGTTCATCGTTTTTGGATCTCCAACAAGCTTTAAAAGAAGGACGGGATTATGTAGACCGTTTTCTAAGAAAAATAGGCATGGCACTCAGTCTGGCTAAAACAGCCATACTACTGTTTACATGAAAAGTACCTGAAGATTTCCAGATTATTCGGCAAAACCAGCCTATTCAAAGGTAAAAGCTCATAAATTCTTGGGAGTCATTTTAGGCAGGAGACTAACATGTTCGCCTCATGTTCAGTTCCTTGAACAAAACGTGAATTAGGCCATTCGAATCCTCCGGCATCTCTGCAGTGCTAAATGGGGTGGTATTACAGAGTCTTTATTAGCCCTACATGGTGCGTGGATACGCCCCATCGTAAGTTACTCACTGCCTCTGCTGCACGGACTTCCAATCTCTACCGAAAAGAGACTCCACTTGTTATCGGCAAGGAGCTTGAGGGCATGTCTGGGGCGGCCACGATCAACTTCCAGTGCTTTAGTGTATGCAGAGGCTCGACAACCACTTTTGGCAGTACTTCAAGCTAAAGAAACATCTCGAAATTGATTTTAAAATTTCACGCAACATAAACGTCATCCTTTATCTAGTGCACTAACACAGAGGATGGTAGCAGTGTAGTGAATCATCATTCCAAGCAATAGTAACAGGATTTAAACAATGGAAACTATCAAAACCATCTTGGACGCTTTCGCTTCTCAATGTTATCTGTGAAACAGATGGCATAAGGAAGAAAGCAGACATGGCGCCTCTAGTAGCGGCACAGATGGTGCTTCATCATTTTCATATAATGCGTAATGAAAAAACGAAGATATATACAAATAGATGATGCAATGAAGAAGCGTCAGCCTGTGTGGTCTTTATACCCGAAATTCAGAAGAAGAGAATGTACAAATTATCGCACAAATATCCATTGACGAAAGCAGAATCGGTGGCTATCTTTGAAGCAGTTAAGCTTATCTGCGAGAATTCTGAGCCACGAAAGTGGGTGATATGCGCTGATAGCAAACCTGTCCTTCACATAATCAATAATGCGAGATCACTTTACAAAAATGATGAAATAGCACAATGTATTGCAGAAACTGTGGAATATGCCTCAGCGTAGGGTCACAACGGCGTATTGCAATGGATACCCAGTCACATTGGAATAAAAGGAAATGAAGAGGCTGACAGCCTCGCGAAGAAACAATTGAGTGAAGAACGGGTTTGCGCAATCTCTATGTCTTGGGCAGATATTCGACATTTTGTAACGCATTGCTCGATAGAGAAGTGGTTTGATAGCGCTAAATCAAAGCAATCAGTACTTTAAGAAGTTGATCCACACAGAAAATTTTTCATAGTGACAGATCGCCTGCGACACTTAGAGACATTAATCTAAAGACTTCGATTGGGATTAGCATACACAAAAAGTTTCCTGCACAAAATACATCAATCCAATTCCCCGGAATGCCATTCTGATCATGCAGAACAAAATGTTCATTCTTTTGGAGTGCGTTAAATACGCGAATGAAAGAGAAAAATTGAAGAACAATTAGCAAGTTTAGAAACGGCCCCTCACATTACAGAAATTACTTGGACCATTGCCTGAGATGCATCTTCAGAAAAAGGCAAACATCTTCCTGACAGACTTCTTAGTGAATACCGGACTGGTAAGGCGCCTGTGATGGACAGTCGGATGGATATAAATGAAATGTGTTATTGCATATACTGACAGTAGAAAAGGAAGGTGTGCGTGTGAACAGTTTATGACAATGCGAACTGCTGCCAGCAAACTGTGTATTGGCCTGATATTTCCACTGGTTTAAGTGTGTTATTGTGTTATTTGAGATTTTCATATTCAGGCACCGTTCAGCATTATTCTTTCTTTTTTCGCTTCAGAGCTTACTGATAAGGAGTAGTCGAGGCAATATGGACCTGAACCTCTCCGCAACAAAACAGTGAGAACAGAACAGAACAGAAAACATTAAGTGGTGGTAGGGTAATTTGCAATTTATGTGCTGTATAAAATAGGTGAACTCCGACAAAACATTGTCTCTGACTGAGAGCTTTGACAAACCACGTGAGAGGCACAATGAATCAGCCTGTCTCTGACTGAAAGCTTTGACAAAGCCCATGAGAGGCACAATGAATCAGCCTATCAGCAATTAGGTGTTGATATGCCTTTCGCGTTCAATAACTACACCAATGGGGCGGCAACCTTTCACCAAGGCAACAGCTTATTTTTGAAGAACGCTAAAGAGTTCACTCCTGTACTTTCCCTCTCAGTGCTGTCTCATTGATTGGCTTCTTGCGTATCAGGTTCTGTTGATCCTTCTTCAAGTCTAGGCGAATTTAAGACCGTACCATTCTACGGTCACTGCATGGTACCTTGCAAACCACTTCCACATCATTATAAAAAGTCTATTTCGCTCTTATTTTCACCATTAGGGCTCCTCCATGTCCACTTGCGGTTTCCTCGTTTTCGGTAAAAGGTATTCGAAATCCGTCAATTATTGCGTTCTGCGAATTCTACTAGTAGCTCTCCTCTGGCGTTTCTAGTCCCGATTCCATAATCTCCTACTGCCTGGTCTCCAGCCTGCTTCTTCCCTACCTTAGCATCAAAGCCTCCCATCAGTATAGTATACTGTGTTTTCACATTCTCCCCCTCCCCATGTGTAGGGTAGCAAACTGGACGCATAGTCTAGTTAACCTCCCTACCTTTCCTACATTCCTTCTCTCTCTCTCTACCTTACTCATTGCCGATTCCACGTCTTCATAGAAGCTCTCAACTGAAGCGTCATAATGGCTGGATGTAGGCGCGTAAGCCTGTACCACCTTCTTCTCGTATCTTTTATTCAGTTGAATTACGATACCTACCACCCTTTCATTAATGCTATAGTATTCCTCTATGTTGCCAGCTATGTTTCTGTGAATTAGGAACCCCACTCCCAGTTCTCGCCCCGATAGCAAAGAACGTGTCCATTCTGTAGCACCGTATTGGGCTCATCTGTCCTCCTAACCTCACTGAGCCCTATTATATCCCATTTAACACCCTCTAGCTCCTGGAATAGTACAACTAGACTTCTCTCACTAGATAAGTTTCTAGCGTTAAACGTTGCCAAGTTCAGGTTCCAATGGCGGCCTGTCCGGATCCAGGGATTCTTAGCACCCTCTGCAGCATTTCAGATCTGACCGCCGCTGTGGTCAGTTGCTTCGCAGCTGCTGGGGACTGAGGGCCATGAGTTATATGACGTATGCATGTGGGAGGTCCTCGGCTTCAGAACAGGTACTCGGCTCTTAGTGAGGAAAGCAACCTTAGCGTAGATACAGTGATAGATAATATGACAAATATCATTACAGAGTGTGCAGTGGAAGTTGGAGGTAGGGTAGTTAGACAGGACACTGGCAAGCTTTCCCAGGAAACGAAGAATCTCAATAAGAAGCGTCAAATCATGAAAGTCTCAAGTACAACAGACAAAATAGAACTGGCAGTGCTTTCAAAGTTGATTAATAGGCATAAGGTGTGCGATGTAAGAAGGTATAACATGGAGAAAATTGAACACGTTCTGAAGAACGGAGGAAGCGTTAAAGCAGTGAAGAGGAAACTTGAGATAGACAAAAATCGGATGTATGCACTAAGGGACAAAGAAGGCAAAATAACTAACAATATGGATAGGATAGTTAAAATAGCGGAGGAGTTTTACAAAGATCTGTGCAGTAGCCGGGACAACCACGATTTAATACTATAAGAACTAGCTGTAACCCAGATGACACCCCACCAGTAATAATAGAATAAGTCAGAAAAGCTTTGGAGAGCATGCAAAGAGGCAAAGCTGCTGGTGAGGATCAGGTAACATCAGATCTCCTGAAAGATTGAGGACAGATTGTGTTAGAAAAACTAGCCGCCTTGTTTACGAGGTGTCTCCTGACGGGAAGAGTACCAGGGTCTTGGAAGAACGCTAACATTATCTTAATACATAAGAAAGGAGATGACAAGGACTTGAAGAATTACAGGCCGCTCAGCTTGCTCTCTGTAGTATACAAGCTATTTACAAAGGTAATTGTCAACATAGCAAAGAAAACATTGGAATTCAATCAACCAAACGAACAAGCAGGATTTCAAACCGGCTACTCAAATATCGACCACATTCATACTATCAATCAGATAATAGAGAAATGCTCAGAATATAATCAACCACTATACATGGCCTCCATAGATAACGAGAAGGCATTCGATTCAGTAGAAATATCAGCCGTCATGCAGACACTGCGGAATCAGGGCGTCGATGAAGTATATATAAGCATCCTGGAAGAAATCTACAGGGGATCAACTGCTACCATTGTGCTTCATAAAGAAAGCAACTGAATACCAATCAAGAAGGGTGTAAGGCAGGGGGACACAATCTCCTCAACGCTATTTACTGCGTGCTTACAGAAGGTTTTCAGATGCCTAGATTGGTACCAGTTAGTGTTTAGAGTTAATGGAGAATACCTTAGTAACCGGCGCTTCGCCGATGACATTGCATTGCTGAGTAACTCAGGGGACGAATTGCAACTCATATACCACAAACTGCAAACTCATATACCACACAAAGTGTGATGAATGTAATACCGGTGAATATTAGAGAATTTTTGAGATAAGAATTAAATGTGAAACGTCCATTATTGCTTTGTCTTTTATTTACTCTAGTCTTAGTTTTCCCCTTCCTTGTGATGGACATCATGCATGTTTGGTTTGCTATGGTCGCTTTTCGCGGCCGATAATACTGTTATCGTGTTATTTTTCAGCGTGGTAGGCCGAATCAAGCTATGAAATGCAGCTTTTCGGCCTCTTTATAATTACCAACGTCTTTCAGTACCTAACACGTGGTTACAAAAAACTCGTAATCAAACCAAGGAGTGGTTTCAACGGCAAGTGTGGACCCAACGATCATGAGTTCGTGAGGCACAACGTACAAGTCGTTTTGCTCCGAAGGACACACGCTAATAACTATGGTTGTTCCCATTGGCACTGTCTAACAGTGCTGGCTGTCTGTGCAAAACAAGAATGCATTACTGCACTACAACTACGCTCGAGTTTTATTTCAAAAGAAGCAGGCGCATGAAGTGCAATGCCATGTCGAGTAAATTGCGGCCTTCCTGGAACATTTGCGATAAATATAGCATCGTTTTACTGAAAGAGCGAGTATGATCGGCACCGCTGCTATAAAATACTGAAACACCATAAAGGCATGCAGTAAGGTGATCAAACAGACATACAGTCAAGCAAGACATAGTCATTTCGCTCTGCCATGCATGTTGTACCTAAAGAAATCACTCCCTCGTGGCTGAAACGGGTCTCTTGACGACGACGAAAAGTCGTGTCAGAGTCTCATTTGTGTCCCGCAGCAATGTAGGTCAAGAGCTATGCTCTCCAATTAACCCATGGCATCGACTTCTACGATGCACGCAGCAGACAGGAGTAACCGAAGCTCGTGGGGAGTACATGTACGGGACACAAATTGGTGGATCAATTGCTCGGGCTAATTCAGTGCACTGAACTAATGTTAATCAGGGACCTCGGAACGTGCCATTCAACATGCAACTACAGAAGGAGGCGGCTTTCTTCTGTGAAAGTATCAAATCGGCCAATTGCCGCAAAGCCTAGTGAAGATAATAAGGTAGAATGCTGTATCTCAAGTTATGAACAACGCTAATACAAATTACGAATACTTTTTTTTATTTACCCAAGTATTTCCCTTTTGCAAAGCCAGAGTGGTAGTGCCGTCTTATAAGTGTACGAACCTCGACGGTAAGATGTAGGACACTCCGGTAAATTATCATTGTCCTTGACACAAGAGAGTCGTGAAAAGAAAGACCTTTTCTCGACTCTGACCTCAGCCATGTGAATGATGCTTATTCTTTCTGATTAGAAATATCCCTGTTAGATAAGAAACAAAAAATGTTCTGGAATTGACGAAATGAGTCAGAATTTTACTAGTGCCGCTTTCTGCTCACTATTAGCCTGAAGTTGCATACGTATGCCTGAAGTTGTCACGTATGCATGGTACTGTGAGCAACCTAATTTCGGTATTCCTGTTTTAGACAGAATCATGACTCACGTATATATTGATATAAATCGTTCAATTATGCATCCCGAAAATACATTGTGCTATAAAAATAAAAATATAAACGCCACTGTTGAGGACTTCAAAAAAATTGAAAACAAGGGTTTCTTCGAAGAACATTTTAGGTCTAAGTAAACCATCATCTGTTACATCGCTTTTACCAGTGTCCACTATGGCGGCTTCTGTCTATTCTAACTATGAATACAATTACGGAAGTGGAAGATTACGTGACGTATTAAACGTTACAATTCAGTACATTGACAAATGTACATAAGCCTGTCAAAGTTTTTAAAGGGACCCCGCAGCCATATTCCAATTATCCACGAAATGAATTTAATAAAGTTGCCTAATGCCTGACGATTAAATTCCCACAAGAAGTTGTATATTCAGTCCAGTACGAGCGGAGTCAACAAAGATTTGTACTAGCACTAGAAGCACTAGAAGTTGAACAGGGAGGAATGTTACGGAGGCAGAAGGTACGTATTGCGGGCTTCGTAACCTTGAGCACTTTCTCTCTCTCTCTCTCTCTCTTTGTGCGTGTGTGTGTGTGTTTGTGTGTGCGTGTGAGAGAGAGAAAGTGTGTGTGTGTGTGTGTGTGTGTGTGTGTGTGAGTGAGTGAGTGAGTGAGTGAGTGAGTGAGTGATTGCACTAGCGGACACATCGCGGCCTTTTGCGGCGGCCCCAGTCAGTCCCAAGCACGCCATGCCGACAAGAGCCAAATGGCGTTGTCGAAATATTTCGACAAACTTATGACGAAATATTTTCTTTAGTTTAAAGCAACATTTGTCGAGAGAAGAGAAAGTGATTTTGATTTGACATTGAGAGTTCCAGGCCACGTGCTGTGCTATAATTGTGGAGACGGAAACCGGCGTTGCCCTGGTTGAAAACTTCGTTTTCCTTTTTATTGCGAGCTTACGCGTTGCCCCGTCCTGCACTCGGTCATTCGCGAGTCTTCTGCACAGCATGGTGTTTCGGGCCAAGCTTTTGTCGTGGTAGATTCAACAATAATATTTCGCACACGTATTCTCTGGCATGGGAGCCTGGACTACTTACCGACAGCGCTTTCTGACCATTCGCAAAAGGTGTTGCACGGCCTTCTTGAAGGTAAACTTAGTCATCTCTATCTGGGTATGTGCATTTTCTTCTCCTTTAAACAATTTAGTTTAAAGACGTCTCTGGATACAATACGTGAGCTCAAGGAGGGTTTAAAAATTATTAAACCTTCTTGCGTGAACTCTTCCTAATTCATTAAGTTACAAATAAAGAACAAAAAGGAAACTGCAGTGACATTCTACTTACTTTTTTCATATCGCTTCTTCAACAACGCTCGAAATGAACAGTAAACGACGTTTTTCACATTTGCTTACAATGTAAGCTCACGCACTTTCGGGTTAAGTTTTCTTGTTCCCCAGATAACAATATAGCATTCTTGAAAAACAGAAACATTGATAGTTCAAGCATTGCTTCGAATCAGTGACGCGACGGAGAAGTGTTTCTCTAGACGAATGCCGACGTACGCTAAGACCTTCGATTCGTTGATTAAAATATATCGCTTCAAGTTCCGCTAAAGAGGATTGAAATGTTGAGCTTCATTACAATTATACGTAAAGCAACACTTCAGAACCTCCATTGAAAAACATTGTTCAACGATCTATAAGCCACCCGGATAGCAGAGAGTGCGTTCGAGTTGCCTCTATCTCTTGCTACAAGACACGATGGCAGCGGTCGACTTAGTAGTGCCTGAAATAAATTAAGAGGGCCACGACACAATCTCCCAACAATTTGAGGTTTTCAGTGAAACACATCAGTAGACAATATTTTGCATTTAAACAAATATGAAAAATACGCCCTTCAAAAATATTTCAGTAGAAAGTATAATTTAGAATTCATCAGCTATAAACCTCGCGCACAGCAGCTGTTGTTTCGATTTGGTGAGAAGTGGAGGCGAGAATGTTTTTTTTTCCCAGGAGAACGCAGGAGGGAGTGCGTCGTCGTGTTCCACAACAACTGCCGAAGGCAGGTCTTCGTGATTGCAGCGCTTTATTTCCTGATACGTTAATCAACGAACGCCCTCTCTGCATGCTCTCATGAGGCCATCGGAAACCACCCGATGGCGCGCGCTGTACTGAGGCACTGGGTGTGGTTACCACCGAACCTGTCGCCTCACCAAAATCATTATGTCCTCCTTCCACTATGCTCGCTATGCTTGTTTCTCATCCTCCACTGCGCTTCACGTTCACTATTTTTTGTGCATATTTGCTCTGTTAGTTACGACGATGTCTACGCTGCCCAACACAGGAACGAATGCCTAAGATCTGAACTCAAAAACTTGATTTGGGCTGGACATGTGCCAGTAAACCTAGTGGCAAATTACAAGAATCTGCTGCAGTGTTCCACACGGGAAGTGACGCTTCGATCAACGCATGTCTTTTTAAAACGCAATTTATTAAGCCCATGTGTGAGAGGAATGCGTTGCAGAAGCTAGAGCAGCCACAAGGCATTGGAAATGGGAGATGGTTGATATTTAAGGGAAAGTTAGTGGTTAGCACAGACCGATATTACTCTCAATGATGTCATCATTTTTTTTTTGAGGTTGTAGCAGCAGGAGCTTTAGAATACGCGAAAGAGAAGTCTCTTGCTCCGTCCCCATGAGCTTGCCGAAAGTGTGAGCGTTCAAACCTGAAACCTCCGTCGTCTTTGTTTTCTCTCGCAGAGCCGCTTTGCACTTCGACGTAAGGTTTGACCACTCACTATGCTTTTTTAGCCAATGTTCTTGGCTTAGCTTATAGCTTCGCTTACACTCAGCCAAGCGCAGATGTAAGATCTCGACACAGTGTAAGTATGGAAGTGCCGGTTATTGCATGGATTTCGCGTTTTTAACGATAGCGTTTTTGCAAGACGTGATCAGCTTGGCTGCGAAACGACAGAGAAATCAATTGGACGCACCTTCAACCTCAGATCAATTCGCTTCATAAGCGGAGTGAAAAATACATTCTATGTTCCGAGACCCATGTGAGCAAGCGTCTGTCATATCTTCAAGCATGGCTTCTGTGACTAGCTTTTGACGTCCCGTTGCCAAAACTAATCGACGAGGCAGAATTTCAATGGAGTAGAAATCCGTATACTGTGTGATCTCACTGCATTTTGAAGAACACCAGGTGGCCAAACTTTACTAATTATTCATTAATACGCACTTCATAATTTATCATGTACTTGGCATGTGTGTTCCCATATACTGTTATTACACTTACACATTCTCAGAAAGCGAAGCTGATCGAATAGCATCATTGCAGTGCCTATTCGTTTGCTAAATGCTACATAAGCACATAATAATGACAAAAAAATTCGGGTATTGTGAACAATACCCAAAGTTTTTGTCATTATTATGTGCTTCAATCTCTCGCGCGTGAACGCGAATACTCTCATGTGACCAAATGCATTTGTTTCTTTGGTACGTGGGCATCCCAAATCCCCTATCCGGTGAATGCAGCTGCTGTGCGACAGCGCACCTGGAGCTATAGCGACACGTCCTCGTCAATAACATCCGCTATATTAGCCCCCGAGGCTACTTGTTCTGGCACCTCAGGGTGTATGGAAAGCCTTCGTTCAGGTCTCTGGTTGATCTCCTGCTGGTCCTCCCACGGAAAAACAACTCATCGCTCTCACAGCGAGCGTCGCTCGCAATAAACGATATTCGGTCCGCGTTATCCATGCGCCCGTTCACCTGTGGCATCACGGCGTCACTCAGACCGTCAGAAAGGTGGCCGGGAATTAGTATCGGGGACAAAACCACTGCGATGGTCAAAGAAGTCTCCGTTATTTGCACGTAATTTTTGTACACAGTTGCAGTTTATCAAGCCTGTTTGCTCGTGATTCTGGCCGTGTTGTCTTCCAATTATGAAAGACTCCATGGGTATACACTGACGCAATCCTTGCAGCTTGGTTTCACAGCGTCTTGCATCAAGGGCCCGACCAAAAGGAGGGTGTCATTGGGCGATGCAAAGACATTTGGCTCGCGTCGGATGATTCTTTAATGTATTCGCACGCGTCTCGTTAAGAAAGTTTAGTGGCTAGTTTTCTAATAGCTAGAGCAAAGAGGAGGCGAAAACTTGAATGACAGGGAGGTTTTCAGTTCTCAGACTGGCTGGCTAATAACATTTACTGACGCCCCAGAGACCCGGTTACGTTTTGTGACGTCCGACTAAGCTGGCCGCCTTGTCACGGTAGCGTAACGTCGTACTATAGGTATAACCTGAGATCACTAGTGCTGCCACACAGAGCTTCTTAAGGCATCGCTGTTTGAGGTTGCATCCTGAATAAAACCCGAATAAGGTACTGAAATTCAAACTGTCGAAGACGTTGTACGTCACAGAGTCCTGGTGAAAAGTAAGATAAAAGCGCTTTAGTTCATTAGGCGTTTTGTGTTCACGCAGTCAAAAACGTTCAGTAAGTTAATGTTGCAAAGCATGTTTCAACAATCATATTTTTTCGACTTCGTTAGTTATGGTGCTAGTGGCTATTGGTGTTAATATAGATTGCACTAGCTCACTTTAGACAGGTAATGTATTGGTCACCAATATATTTGTATACATAGGCATGTTCATATTTCAGGAAAAAATATTTCATTTTGATTTCTTCACTGCTCTTTCTTGGATGTGACACAAGTGCATCTTGATTTCATTCAACGCAGCCAACTGCAATTTCGGTGTAACACAAAGTTCAAGCTTCTGTGATGGAACAAAAGCCTAAATATGAACAAGAAGTTGAATCAAGATGGGTTAAAAAAGCCATTCTTTCTTTATTATGCGCAATATATGCATAAAAACGCTTGTGCTAGTTAAGATGAACCACTGCGCGCTAATCTAGAATATCAGCTAGAAATATAATATATTTATAATCACCTCAAAAAATTCCTATTTAGTGCCTTACAAAGGACAGTGGGAATGCATTTAAAAATATGTACTCTTTTTGAACATTCAGAGCGTTTGAATCGCATTCTAGATTTTTCTCCTATTAGAAACCAGCCCTTCAATAAAACACAATTTATTATTTTAAACGTGCTAAAAACCTTTACAGTATGATTTTTCTTCGATCACTTTTTAAACACCCTATCATCTTTCGTGAATTTCCGCTTGAGAGACAACAGTATCTCAGGAGTGCATGAAAAAGGCCCGCCGCGGTGGTCTAGTGGCTAACCTAAAGTACTCGGCTGCTGACTTGTAGGTCGCGGGATTGAATGCCGGCTGCGGCGGCTGCATTTTCAACGGAGGCGAAGATGCTGAGGCCCGTGTACTGAGATTATGGTGCACGTTAAAGAACCCCAGGTGGTCAAAATTGGCGGAGCCATCCACAACGGTGTCTGTCGTAATCATATGGTGGTTTTGGACGTTAAACCACCTATATCAATCAATCATCATCGAGTGCATGAAAAAAAAAACGGGCTAGTATACGAAACACCTTCCAGATGGCAGGCACCTCACTCACTCAGTCGCATTATGCACAACGTTTTCCTGTAAAGGAGGGCATTCTATAATTTAATACCTTTATTGCTTACATTTCATTAACCGTACAATTTGGCAGAACTGCAATTCACTGCATGCCTATTTTATGATGGAACTTTTATGCTCGTAATTGCGACCCTCTAAATCATTTCCTTCCTTTAGCTGTCAACAGTCATGTCTCACCCAATATATTCAAATTTCATGCCATACTTAAAAGACTTAGGTAGTCCCTTGCCACCACTGACTTGAGCAGTCATAAACAACAAAGAGCCCTGGTTAGGTTCGAGATAAGTTGGTCTGCCTAAAACTAAATAACGAGCCTTAGATGTACGTATTCTCAGTGAATCACGCTCTTAGCTGTCACCAACAAGCCGCGCTAGACTGCATCGTATTTCTTACACCTACTTCTTGTGTGTACTTTACCATTCATCCTTGCAGAACAAGATGGTACTGTAGCTCTGCGCGTTTCGTTAACTGACAGTGACCAGCCAGGAACCTTTAATGGGCAAATGACGTGAATGGCGTCATTTGCCCAATGACGTGAATGGCGTCGGCAAAGAGTAACGGCACAAACGATAAGTGAGGTTCTTTTTTTTTCTTTGAACCCCATACACATAAAATGTTGGCTTTATGCTTTTGTATCCGTTAAAGAAGTTTGGAGCTAGGACGGTCTACAAACATGCTGGCATTCAATACGCCGTCACCCTTCCCGCCTTTCTTTTGCAACTTCCTTCGGATCGCGTCCATATATTGCACGCATCTTATCTGGAGAGCCTTCTTGTTTTGTTGTGGTGCTGCAGCAATGCGCAGCTCTCTTTCGTGTCCTTTTACCGCTACCCTTTGTAAACATGCGCCTCTGGTCTTTCGACTTTCTTGTCGCAGACGCTCCACGCAGTGACATTTTTCATAACGAACACGCGACTTCGTTTTGTTACCAAGGACAAGACTTCGAACTAGAGCACCGAAGTCTGTGACCCATATTTCACTTCCCACTTTCAAACGTCCACCAAAATTAGGACGCGTCTTCTGATGCGGCCATGTTACCTTTGAAAAAATGACTGATTGACACAAACAAAGTTTGGAAAAGTATTTCTATGCTAAGTTCATACAAAAAAAAAACAAAGCAAGGAACATTTTTTTTGCGTGTCCGAGTGCTTGACGTCTTAACTTGGAAGAACAATGACAACGTTTCAATAAGCGAAAGTGGCCTTCACACTCACGTGACGAATATGAAAAGTTGCAAGTGAAGCTTCGCTTTCACTCACAAAGTAGGTTTTCAGCAAGCATTCCCGTTACATCAAATACAAAGGGCGGTCTGAAAAATAATAGGTTACACATGGAACGCATTGACAAAGTTTTTAAATAAAAAAATTGCTAAAAACCGCAAAGACGTTGGCACCGACACCAACCTGTGAATGAAGCCTCGTCATGTACACTGATCCCCGCCGTGGTG
Source organism: Rhipicephalus microplus (assembly GCF_043290135.1). NCBI lineage: Eukaryota > Metazoa > Arthropoda > Arachnida > Ixodida > Ixodidae > Rhipicephalus > Rhipicephalus microplus. The sequence continues at coordinate 60,587,700 of NC_134702.1, forward strand.
GTCTATTAGCTAAGGTACTCTGCTGTGCTGACCCACAGGTCGCCGAATAGAATCCCGGCTGCGGCGGCTGCATTTCCGATGGATTCGGAAATATTATAGGCTCGTGTGCTCTTATTTGGGTGCACGTTAAGGAACCCCAGTGGTCAAAATTTCCGGAACCCTCCACTACGGCGTCTCTCATATTCATATGGTGTTTTAGGACGTTAGACTCCACATATCAATCGTGTTTACTGATGTATCAATTAGCTGCTCTTATAACGCCCATTCTTTTCAACAGCAGTGGCTTCGGTTGTATATGCAACTTCCTTATGATGATTGTGTCAACTTGTCGTCAAAAGCGAGTCTGATATATTGCCTATTGGATGAACGGAACCTTCTCTATAGTGAATATGTCTTCATTTTACGTCATTGTGCAGCGTATGACTAGCCTACCACATTAGTAAAGCACTAGGATGCTCGAACGTGTGTTCGACATCCCGCACAGTAGAACCAACTCGAAAAGTATTGCCTTTGTTTTCTCGAAATGAATACAACCAAAAGCTAAATGCGATCACGTTTGCTGTCTATGTTTTTGTATTTTTCTAACAAAAGGGAACTTGACACAGAAGAGAATAATGAAATATTCAGTTAAGTGCTAATTACCATCAAAGACTGAAACCAACACCAATCAAATTGCTTCCTTTTTTTAAAAAAATATAACATTCAGTACCTTGAAACAATTCAATGTAAACATGACACAATTGTAGACAGTGCATGATAATGGCTACCTCAGGGCGTCATATACGTTTTACTTATTGCCTGATAATCTAATATGGCTGGTAAAAAAAGTTTTGCTGTCTTCAGAGAAAGTTTTATATACGAGACTACTTTTCAGTTTGTGCGGATAAAACTCTCTTGAACCAAAAGAGCACATGGGCATTATTACAGCATGCCATTCAAATTGTGCCATGTTGTTATGTTTAGTTGTGCATGTTTAATTTTACAATAAACTGGTGTACAAGTATTTCTTAAACTGTGTCAATGAAATTGTTCTTGCTTCTAATTGATTCCGGGCGTCCTGTAAAGCGTGCAGATAGGACACTCACTCAAAGTATTCTCGCTGCGGTTACTTCGTTAGTGTTGAACGCAATTTTTTTCTCTATCGGAAAAAAGCGCTCGCAGATATCAACAAGCTTGAATACGTTAAGGTTAAAGCAATTTATAGAAAATAAATGATATCCAGTCATTACGAAGGTAAAAAAATGCTTGTAACTTAGTCTGTAACCTTAAAGCGAGAGAGATTGAAGTTGACAAATCATAGAAGGAGAGTACGCGGAAAAGTTTGAAAGCCACAATCTTACGAACGAATTCTATAATCGCATTTAAGATCGCAAACTAGCCAGAAAGCACTATATCATCATAACACAAAATTAGTGCCATCTAAGAATGCCGCAATTAAGACAATCCATATCTATCTAGATTGCACTAAAATGACGCGTTGCGATAGGTTGTGTGTGTAAAGGTATGCACATAATAGCAGTGTAGTTTTCATAAGTCAAACGCTCCAGGACATCAGTGAGGTGAGAACATAAAAAAAACACAGACAAAACGAAGCCGTGCGTGCGAGTGGCAGTGCAAGAACAATGGTGCGTTGTTGTATAAACATTGTTATTACGCAACACTGCGTGTCACATTGAGAACAGCTTTTGTTGTAAACACGTTGTTTACGTGCATACGCAAATGCAGATGCCAAGAAGGCATTACTCTCTCACTATTTTGAAGAATGCTCAACCAGAAAAAAAATGGAAATTTTGACATTCCTTTAGAAAGCCAATAGCCCCGTCTTATTTTTTTTCTGTTTTCAAATGCTCTGGCCTCAATGAAGCAGAGAACTCATTTTACAAGTGGGCACGCAGTGGTTGCTCGTCGCGTGCTCAAGGTGAAGAAAGAAAGCGAATACTGTTATACAAGTTCTCCAAGGCACAAAGGCACAGAAACATCACGATGCAAAATGTGCGCCATAACCCTCGCATGTCAATCAAAACGTGCTGGTTCGGGCAACGTAAAGTCAACTTTTCGAAACCAATCGCTCGAACAAAAATTACAAAAAAAACCCTGGACTCTAAGTAAACGTGTTTGTGCTTAGTTAAATCCCTCAAAGGCGGATTAAAAAGTTGAGTTCTTATAGCAGCTTTCACGTGGACCTTTCCAAACACGTGAGCACACACTAACACAGGTCCGAACAATCACGATATATACAGAGAAATCATCATGTAAGCAAAGAGACACATCGTTCAGAAAGAAATAGGTGTCTCATATGGTTGCATAACATCTAACAACTTCGTGAAATCGCCTCTGTATGCGCTCAAGAAGACGAGCATGCCACATTCTTCATACATATCAGTGTACGTGACATTTATAGGGACCTTTTCAGCAATTTGTGAGTAGGGAGGAGGAGGAGGAAGGGAAGAAATGAAAGGCAGGGATGTCAACCAGACGCACGTCTGGTTTGCTACCCTGAACTGGGGGAAGGGGTGAGGGTAATAAAGGAGAAGTAAGAGAGAGAAGTGAAGGGCAACGTGTGGGTAGATGTGACCTTGTCCATTGCACGCTTATAAGTGGTCGCGTAGTCCGGTCGTCTTTAGAAATCTTAGCAATGCCCGCGTCGCTTTGCTGGCCAGCGACGCGTAGAGCCATGAGCCAAGTATCTTCTCTTCGGAAAAAGGTCTACTGTCTAGTGTCTCTAACGTTTCGCGTAGCAAGTTGCGTTCGCTCGCAAACAGTTTACATGAACACAGTAGATGTTCTATTGTCTCATCAGTGTCGCACGATTCACATCGGGAGCTATCCGCCATTCCTATGTGAGTAAGCATCAAAATACACCCTCTATCTAGAAAAAATTTCGAAGCATCACGTGGTGAAATTTGGGGACAGACAGATTATCATAGTGAACTGTATTCAATGAGAAATATACAAGATCGCTACTGTTATTTATATATCTGCATTTTATGTGAAGCTAATCGTTTTTAAAATGTTATATATTTTATACTTACGTAGTGAAACAGTGCATCTGCCTTAGTCAATAAACTTCTTCCGCAGTATAATGTATTCATGAAGAAAAATGCCTGACAAGCAATTTTATCAGGATTCGGCATTTATTAAGGCAGTTATGGTACTTGGAAGTGCCGTGTAGCATCTGCTTCAGAAAAGGGCCCTCGGCAACTACTCCACTTCCTGGCCAAAAAAGAAAGCACCGACTTCTCATCAGCATAGTGTGCATGGTTGCCTGGAGTGGTCGATAGATTGACGTCTATACGCTTCTCTATGTTCACATGCTTTAAGAAAAAAATGCATGCTGACTTCGAACGTTTCCTCCGCCGTTTAGGCAAAGTCGCTAGTAGTGTGGGTATGAAAATTCAGCCACAGGGTGACAGATACGTCAGTTAAGTTGTGTGGCACTACAGGGCATTTTTACGAAGGCAACATCAATAAGATCTAATCTCATTTATCCGACAGTTTCCACTCTGATAACCGTGAAGCGTCAATAAAAAGTGTTTGTTTGGTGATATTACATAGCCACACTGGGCTGAAGTGTTAAGACATGCAGAAAAAACTGAATGTAACTTCCCCACTTCGAAATATCACATTCCGTTTGCCGGCATACAAAATTCACTTTTATAGAATATACTATGTGGAATGACACACCTCAGGCATGGCTCTAAACAACAATGTACCAAATTGAGATTACAGATATTCATTAAGTAGTTTGGTTTTATAGAAATTTTTATTACCTTTCAAAAGCAATAATTTTTCGGCGTCGAAAATGGAAAAGGGAAGTAAGTAACAAGATGCTGAACAGGTACAAATATTTATCTCGTACCAGCAAAGTTATCGTTTCAAAAATAAAGGAAATGTCACTCCTACCGCGTGAAATCCAATGAAGCCACAAAGCACGTCGAAGGATAATGTAGATGCTGGTGGCATTATAGCTATTTACTAAACTTCTCATAACTTCACATACTTTGATGGCGCTCACTTTATATGGCCAAGAGAACTGTTCATCAAGAGCTACACCACTTCCCGAAAAAGCTGAAAATCTAGACTGCAAGCTGTACAAACCTTTTTGAAGGCAGCCAGGTCAAAATACAAGAAAATAAACTTTGAACACTTCACACTGACATTCATGCGAAGTTGTATGGGAAGGACGTGTAAAGAATCACTGCCAAATCTTTAGCCTCGTTGCAATGAGCCTATTATGAAAAAATTTACTGCAAACGTGTTCCCAAATTGAAAACAAACCGTGGCTGATGCTTCTTTTGACAAATTCGTGTAACACGATAGTGAAACCTGGGTTCACAAAGGGGATTGAACGTTTATATCGCATTGTTTCGTCACAAGGGTGAAGAAACGAATGCTACAGCAACAAATTCTAACTTCATCCGAAGAAAGGCAAGCAGCTTGAAACTTATACTGCGTACCTCATGCAAAAAGTACGCACAAAACGAGCAGACAAAACCTAAAACGCCGCTTTAACAAAATGAAAGACACAGGAAACGAACGTACAAGTGTACACAGGACGAGCGTAAACAGCTGTCACAATTATTACGTCATCGTATCTGGGCAGCGTGCTTTTTTTGTAAAAGTGGCCGCAGCAGCGAGCGAAGTTACCTTTGTGCTCTCCTAAATCATAAGTCTGATCTGATAAGCGCGCGCACCGGAGAACCATGCTCCATGGATGTGTCGAGGCGCGCTCAGAGGCATGGTGAGGCATGCGCTTCTATTTTGTGCCTAACTGGATTGTTAGTCTTTTTTAAAACTCGAAATCGATAGTTTTTTTTTTCTTTTAAGCATACTTACCTTAAATGTGAATAGAAAAAAAAAAAGCCTTTTTTTGAGCGCCTGTAAAGCGTGCTTTTTTGTAGAGCATGTCTGTCTAGCAAAAAAGCAATCTTTCAAAGAAGGTGTTATAGTGTGATTTGAAGTTTAAACTCAGCACACAGGCTTACAAACACCGTTGGACGCACGTAACTTCATTGAGCCTGATAACTAATCACCCCTGTAACTATATTCATGACTATTTTGTGTAAGGGGAAGATGGGAGGGGATGATCGTTATTATTGTATTGAGTGGCTTACGTGCCCATAACGCAGTGTGCTTATTTAGCAGACCTTATAAGTAGAATGGGGATTACCTTTGACCACATGGGGTTATAGCAGCGGTGTTTTTTATCTGCACCGTAAAAATTTCAGTGTACTAAAAAAAACCACAGGTGAGATTGTGCCACAAGAATTGGGAAGGCCCCTACCGAGTAGAGCAGCTCCAAGTGTTCATGTCAAACTCTGCTCGGCAGTGTAGAGTGCGTGAAACTTGTCAAAATTAAAGATACAGAAGGAAACTGAGCAAGAAAAAAATAACAAAAATTTAGACAGAAAAAATAAATATAGTAGACCTATATAGACTAAGTGAGAGCAGAAGAAAAGCGACCAACATAAAAAATTATAGGGAAAAAGAAAAAATAGAGAGAGCGTGAGGAATGAAGACATGAAAAAACTAGAAAACTGATAGAGATAAAGAGAAAATGAAATAATAAACTAACACTACAAGGAAGCAGGACAGCAAACAGAGAAACCAGAAAGGAAGAAAGGAAGGAAAAAATAAAGAAAAAAGGAAAGAAGGAAATAAGGAACGAAAGAAAGAAAGAAAGAATGAAAGAAAGAAACAAAGAGAGATAAAGAAAATAGGCAGAAATGAGAGAGAAAAAGACAGTAAGGAAGAGGAAGAAATAGAAAGAGCAAAAGAAAGCGACGGAAAGAAAGCGGCCTTAAAAGGAGCAATAAAAGGGCAAGACTGAAAGTGTCAGAGAATAATGAAAGAATGAAGAGAGAAAGAAGCAGTGTAACAAAAGAGAAATGGGAAGAAAAGAAGCACTACAGGTAGAGACAGCGAGAAAGAGTATAAAAAAAACCAAGAGAAAAAAATTGGCAGATCTCACGTAGAGTGATTGATTGATTGATATGTAAGATTGAACGTCCTAAAACCACCATATGATTATGAGAGACGCCATCGTGGAGGGCTCCCGAAATTTCGACCAACTGGGGTTTTTTATTGTGCACCCAAATCTGAGCATATGGGCCTACCCTACGTACAGTGGGAGTCGATGATATGCGAAGCACGAATGAGGAAGGTTGATATGTCACTTTAAAATCACCACATTGTTGCGAAGTGAAGGTAAATTATGCCATACATGACTTCCGTGTCATGATTATCATGTTTGGACGAGTCGTTTACCTCCGCCATCAGTTCAGTTCATGTAATAACAAATTTAGTATTTGTAGAGCTAGCGAAACGCCCACGAGCACGCTATGAGCGTGGTATGTTGTCACGCTCTTACATGACACGCGTGTCAGGATCATCATGTTTGCACCAGTGATATTTTTCGTCGTTCATTGACGTCACGTAACACCATATTTGGTATATGTGGAGCTACCAAAACGGCCGTGAGCGCGTCATAAAGGCCCACTTAACTGCAATGTAGCGTTGACGCGTGCGCACGCTGAGCACAGCGACACTTTAGCAAAACGCGAGCACTCTATAGTCTAAAGCCTAGTTCAAACGGAAACATCAGCTTTTTACAGCGACCGAAATTCCCCTGCCGCCGAAACACAGCGTCGTTCGCACTGGACGCGCCCTGCGCCACCGAATATGCCATCTACTACGGGGCGAACGCGGGATGCATGCGCTGTCACCCGGTTGTTGTCGCAGCCCGCAAACGCTGCTACGCTATCCAGTGGTGCATACTTTGACGATTCTCGTACGCAAGAAGCAAGAAAAGACAGTACTGCTTACTTTGCTGGCAAGTGGCTGTCTTGTATTGCACGAAGAGCAGAAAAACCACCGACGCCAGCGGCGTTGGTGGATTCGTTTTGCTTTGCAAGACCGCAACAAGCTCGGGGAGCGACGATGCCATTTTTTTTACTTAATCAATTGACGTGGCGATATGTAACGTCTAAGATATGACCTGTGATGCCATGATGACGACTTAGCATGCCGTAATCACACGATAACTTTTTGCATTACTCTTCTATGGCATCCATGCTAAAGTTGTACAGAACCCTGTTTCTGGGTCTATTGCGATACAGCTTGCCGGTACTGACGAACACTTGCAAATCCATTACTCATTATTTGGACAGTTTGCAGAGTCGGGCACTAGGTATCTGCCTAGAACTGCCCCAATGTGCTCCTACCTATGCCACAATCATGCTTGCCAAGACCATCCGGTCAGGACATACAGAGTTGTGGATTGTCTCAGAGCACACATTAGAAATGCTAGCTGTGTTCCTGACCACCACTTGGCTCTTCTATCCTCCGAAAGACCACGTGCTACGTTTTCAGACGTGATACCCAAACACCTAAGCAGCATTCCACCAGAATATACGCCAGCTATGAGAATTGCACGTCCCTTGCGGTGCCTCGACCAGCCGCATGTAAATATAGAAATTTCGGGTATAAAAACAAAAGCAATCACTCCAGAGTAGCATTGAAGCAAGCAACACTGCTATTATTATATGAATTGTACTTGGACCAAACGCAGATATACACTGATTGGTCGGTCTTGTCCAACAGCTCATCAGGTGCCGCTGTAATTCCGGCTGCAGCAATGACAATCAAATTTAAGTTGTCGCATACGACTACGTCTACGGCATCAGAGCTTGCTGCTATAAGAGCCGCTTTACAATATCTCGTTCAAGAGCGTCCAGGAAAATGGGTCATATTATGTGATTTGAAGGCAGCACTTCAGAGTTTGCAGTTTGCCATGCGTATGAGGGATCATGAACAATTGGTACATTAAATAAGACATTGCCACCATCAAGCTCTAGCTTGAGGGCATGATATTATATATCAATGGCTGCCTGGACATATTGGTATTACTGGAAATCAATTAGCCGATGATGCAGCCCGCTCAGCCCATGAAGGAACACGTGTGGTCCCGATTTCTCTATCAAGGCCTGATGCAGCAAGACAACTTCACTTGCTGGATCGAGATCTTGCACGGTTCGGTCGTCTACCAGCTTTCAAAAGTGTCACTTATATGAACGGGATCCTTCGCTCAAGATACAGCTACCATCACAACTTTGCCGCTCCGATGCGACACTGTTACACTGCCTTTGGTTGAGTTTTGCATTCACAAAGGTGTACTCTTTTCGCATTGGTATGGCAGAAACTACTACATGCGACTCCTGCGGAACTGAAGAGACCATCGAACATGTCCTGTGCAGCTGCACTTGCTACGACACACAGAGTTGCCAGCTCCGGATGGTTTTGAACCAATTGGACTCTAGACCATTCTTTGTGCAGAATATTCTGGGATCTTGGGCGTGTGCCTCAACTGCGAAGAAAGCGACTAAAGCACCCCTAAATTACTTGAAGACAACAAACCTGAGCGATCGCCTGTAGACTGTGTGTGCTCCCCCGAGTGTGCTCGTGATTGTGTGTACCTTTCCTATCTCTCTGCAACCTGTTTTATCCCCTTCATCCCTTCCACAGTGCAGGGTAGTAAACCGAATGTGTGTCTGGTTCAACTCCCTGCCTTTCCTTGCATCTTTATCTCTCTCTCTTTCTCTCACTCTTGCTGATGGCGCCGGTGGTCAAATTTTGTTTTTAATGAGGCATCTAAGATTTCTACCAGAATACACCTGTCCCATTAGAGTAATCTCATGTGATAGGTTCCAAAAACAAGATAGACTTTCCGGGTGACAGAAAATTCGAGACCTACATGATGCTCGAGACTGGTGAACGGCTTGTCACGGTCTCGTGTCAATCTGCTCCTTAGGTACGGTTCTCTAAGAACATCGACTACTCTGGCGTTGAAACGGTAAGTTATGATCTCACGTAACGTCAGCGTTCACGTTAGACCACGTAATTCAGTGTTATCTAAACTATGTTCCTCTTACAATGCCATGGCGTGAATTTCTTACTTAACTATCTTTGCCTTATTATTGTGGGGTTGATCAACACTTGATCATAGCTTGTTCAATCACAGGTTTAAAAATGCAATGTTTATTCGCTTGTTATTGCATAGCATACAAGGCTCTAACCACAATTGATGCTATCGTGGCATGACGCCTGTATCGTGTGAGGACAGATTTATTGTTTATTGCTTATATTGTATATATTGCCTATATTGTTTTTTTGTTTATTGCTTATTGTTTTTAACGCAGAGCCACATAAATAGCTAACCTCAATGTCTGCATAAAAATTGCCCAATGCTTTCGGAATTTCTCTTGATTTATACTCTGAAAGCATGTTAACCCGTGATATGTGAAATTTAACGTCATAAATCACCATAAAATTATAAGAGACGCCGTAGTGGAAGGAATCGGAAATTTCTACTACCTGGGGTTCTTTAACGTGCACCCAAGTCTGAGCCCACGGGCCTACAACATTTCTACCTCCGTCCGAAATGCAGCTACCGCAGCCAAGATTTGATCCTGCGACCTGCGTGTCAGCAGCTTATTACCTGAACCACTAGACCACCGCGGCGTGGCAAAAAAAAGAGAAAAAGAAACATGTTAACCGATAGACCCTATGTTAGGCGCTTGTATGAGGCTTGCCAAGTTTAGAGAGCGTACTTTTTGAAGTTGGCAACACTATATAAAGGCAAAAATGTTATCTGTTACTAATCTTAGAGTGGATGGCCAGAACCAGATGTGAGGAGCTTCTTTTAAAGCTAGTTACACACGTGACGACGGTTACACAGGAAGATAGCCTGATGGAAAGTTGACTGCTTTTGTAAGCTTTACTGTAATGTTTTACCTAACTGAGAGTCTGATCGAGACTACCTAAGTTCCAGACCAATAAGCTTCGGGCAAGATATGCAATAAAAGCGTAAATGATCTGTTATTTCAATTCATGAGGTGTACTCAAGTTTTTGTAAAAAAAGTATAGCAGTGGAAAATGAAAGCTCTGCTAGCCGCTACGTTTTAGTGATACGAGTAAGGCTTCTGTGCACGTTTCACACACCATTATAACAAAGTTTTAGGAAGCACCCGTCTACTCTAATCAAACATAAAAAATAATAATATTAGCGCATAATGATTACACAATAAAACTATGCAAAAAATAGTGATTTACGTTAAGACTGAAAAAAATACAAAAACGCTGCTTTACAACACGAATCGGCCCCACTGCCTTCCATAAACTGTGGGCAACACTGAATAGTACAAAAAAATCTCTCATGTGTTTGTATAACTAAATTCTTAAAAAGCGACACCATATCGTTTTGTGGAAAGAACGAGTCATATATTCTTTACAAAAAAAAAAGAAATAGCGCAAATGGCAAATAAATAAAGTGTCTCCTCGCATTCAACAAAGTAGCACGGTAACTGAGCGTTTGTTGACGTACAGCTCTAGAACCACACTCACATTGTAACACAGAGCAAATGGTGTGGCCTAATTCTGTCACGGCTTTTTCTGACTTTGTTCTGTCCACATTGTCTTGCAGTCATTCTTGCCGACCTTCTTGAATTTGGGTCAGTTGTGATGTGAACCGCGCCAATTCATCAAATCACCACTCCATTTTCTAGGCTGCGCCGCTTTCCATTCTTACGACGCGCCCATCAATCATTTCCGTAACTGTCGACACGCTTGCCCAGTTGAAGGATCTCTTAGGTTTTCGGGAAATAAAAACAAATTGCAGTTCAACAATTCAGGAGAGTAGAACCACTGCTTCAACTATATTAACTATACTGCTTGTTAAACGTTGTTTCTCATCGCTAAGCACTTTGCTTAAAGGGCAGAAGAAAGCAGGATAGGGAAAGCTACACCACGGGAGGCAGCTAAAGCACTTGGTTCCTATAGAAATAGCGTGTCACACGTGTTTATAATGATGCAGGCAAATCATCACTGCGTTTTTACTAAAGATATTGAGGACTTAGATTTGATGGGTGGGTATGTGATGTCTTTAACAGTGTTATTGCATCATCATCATCATCATCATCAGCCTGGCTACGTCCACTGCAGGACAAAGGCCTCTCCCATGTTCCGCCAGTTAACCTGGTCCTGTGCTTGCTGCTGCCAATTTATACCCGGAAACTTCTTAATTTCATCTGCCCACCTAACCTTCTGTCTCCCCCTAACCCGCTTTCCTTCTCTGGGAATCCAGTTAGTTACTCTTAATGACCAGCGGTTATCCTGTCTACGCGCTACATGCCCAGCCCTTGTCTATTTCCTCTTCTTTATTTCAAATATGATATCCTTAACCCCCGTTTGTCCCCTAACCACTCCGCTCTCTTCTTGTCTCTCGAGGTTACACCTACCATTTTTCTTTCCATTGCTCGCTGCGTCGTCCTCAATTTAAGGTGAACCCTCTTTGTGAGTCTCCAGGTTTCTGCTCCGTAGCTAAGTACCGGCAAGATACAGCTGTTATATACCTTCCTCTTAAGGGATAATGGCAATCTACCTGTCATAATTTGAGAGTGCTTGCCGAATGTGCTCCACCCCATTCTTATTCTTCTAGTTACTTCAATCTCGTGGTTAGGCTCTGCGGTTATTACCTGCCCTAAGTAGACATAGTCTTTTACAACTTCAAGTGCACTATTACCTATCTCGAAGCGCTGTTCCTTTCCGAGATTGTTGTACGTTACTTTCGTTTTCTGCAGATTAATTTTAAGACCCACCTTTCTGCTCTCCCTGTGTAACTCCGTAATCATGAGTTGCAATTCGTCCCCTGAGTTACTCAGCAATGCAATGTCATCGGTGAAGCGCAGGTTACTAAGGTATTCTCCATTAACTCTTATCCCTAACTGTTCCCAATCTAGGCTTCTAGAAACCTCCTGTAAGCACGCCGTAAATAGCATTGGGGAGAATCTGTCCCCCTGCCTTACACCCTTCTTGATTGGTATTCTGTTGCTTTCTTTATGAAGCACTATGATAGCAGTTGATCCCCTGTAGATTTCTTCCAGTATGTTTATATAAACTTCATCGAAGCCCTGTTTCCGCAGTGTCTGCATGACGGCTAATATTTCTACTGAATCAAACGCCCTCTCGTAATCTATGAAGGCTTTGTATAGTGATTGGTTATACTCTGAGCATTTCTCTATTACCTGATTGATAGTATGAATGTGGTTGATTGTTGAGTAGCCTGTTCGAAATCCTGCTTGTTTCTTTGGTTGATTGAATTCTAATGTTTTCTTTACTCTGTTAGCAATTACCTTTGTAAATAGCTTGTATACTACAGAGAGCAAGCTGATCGGCCTGTAATTCTTCAAGTCCTTGTCATCTCCTTTCTTATGTATTAGGATGATGTTAGCATTCTTCCAAGACTCTGGTACCCTTCCCGTCAGGAGACACCTCGTAAACAGGGTCGCTAGTTTTTCTAACACAATCTGTCCTCCATCTTTCAGCAGATCTGATGTTACCTGATCCTCACCATCAGCTTTGCCTCTTTGCATGCTCTCCAAAGCTTTTCTGACTTCTTCTATCATTACTGGTGGGGTGTCGTTTGGGTTACTGCTATTTCTTATAGTATTAAGGTCGTGGTTGTCTCGGCTACTGTACAGATCTTTGTAAAACTCCTCCGCTATTTTAACTATCCTATCCATATTGGTAGTTATTTCGCCTTCTTTGTCCCTTAGTGCATACATCCTACTTTTGCCTATCCCAAGTTTCCTCTTCACTGCTTTGAAGCTTCCTCCGTTTTTCAGAGCGTGTTCAATTCTCTCCATGTTATACCTTCTTACATCGCATACTTTACGTCTATTAATCAACTTCGAAAGTTCTGCCAGTTCATTTTCGTCTGTTTTTCTTGACACTTTCATGGTTTGACGCTTCTTAATTAGGTTCTTCGTTTCCTGGGTAGCTTGCCAGTTTCCTGTCTAACCACCCTGCCTCCAACTACCACTGCACACTCCGTAATGATACTCGTCAGATTATCATTCATTGTATCTACGCTAAGGTTGGTTTCCTCACTAAGAGCCGAGTACCTGTTCTGCAGCGACACTCTGAATCCCTGTACTTTCCCTCTCAGTGCTAGCTCATTGATTGGCTTCTTGCGTATCAGTTTCTGTCGTTTCTTCTTCAAGTCTAGGCGAATTCGAGACCGTACCAATCTATGGTCACTGCATCGTACCTTGCCAACCACTTCTATATCCTGCTCGATTCCTGGGTGTGCGGTCATTATAAAGTCTATTTCGTTCTTATTTTCACCATTAGGGCTCCTCCATATTCACTTGCGGTTTTCTCGTTTTCGGTAGAAGGTATTCAAAATCCGCAAATTATTGCGTTCTGCGAATTCTACTAGTAGCTCTCCTCCGGCGTTTCTAGTGCCGATGCCATAATCTCCTACTGCCTGGTCTCCAGCCTGCTTCTTCCCTACCTTTGCAATAAAGTCGCCCATCACTATAGTATACTGTGTTTTTACCTTACTCATTGCCGATTCCACGTGTTCATAGAAGCTTTCAACTGAAGCGTCATCATGGCCTGATGTAGGCGCGTAAGCCTGTACTACCTTCATCTTGTATCTTTTATCCAGTTTAATTACAATACCTACCACCGTTTCATTAATACTATAATATTCCTCTATGTTGCCAGCTATGTTTCTGTGAATTAGGAACCCCACTCCCAGTTCTCGTCTGTCTGCCAAGCCCCGATAGCAAAGTACGTGCCCATTCTGTAGCACCGTATAGGCCTCATCTGTCCTCCTAAACTCACTGAGCCCTATTATATCCCATTTAACACCCTTTAGCTCTTCAAATAGTACAGCTAGACTTCCCTCATGGATATACATCTTTTGCTGCTTGTTCCTTGAGCGTCAACTTTGGTCTGTTAAAACCCAAAACCAGTGCCCTTTTTTGTAATTTGTTGTTTTTCAGCTAAGAGTTTGTTAATTACGGCCACTTTATATTTCAAACCTTTGAGTTATTTTCACCGTACTGTTTTCCTTCACATGCTACTAGAGAATGTGAGCGAAGGGGTGCTCGTACAGTTTGTCGCAAACTGAACAAGCGATTTTGTGTCCATTAGTGTAATGTTGCGACCATAGAACCACACAAAACAGTCCTTGACTTTGTAGTGAGAATGTTTTTTTTACCTTGATCTTTCTTATACGTGCACAGCTATTTATGAGCCCACACGATCGTTGTCCGTATACATCTCTTGTGGCATGATCATGTCAGATATTCAATACAAAATACAGGTATTGAATACCAAACTCAGGTATTCAATACCTGTAGGTAGACGCAATCCACTGAAGTTGGGTTTTGTAGCAGTATTGAGGGCTACAATCCTCGCGCGCACCACTGCAAGCATTAGTGCTTCACATTGATTGATATGGGGGGTTTGGCGTTCCAAAATCACCATATGATAATAACAGACGCCGTAGTGGAGGGCTCCGGAAATTTCGACCACCTGGGGTTCCTTAACGTGCACCCAAATCCGAGCACATGGGCCTACATCATATTCGCCTTCAATATAAATGCAGCCGCCGCAGCCGGGATTCGGTCCCGTGACCTGCGGGACAGCAGCCGAGTACCTTAGCCACTAGACCACCACGGCGGGGCCCAGTGATTCAGATCAGCTTACCGCTTCTGCTGTTGCTAATATCCCTGTTGCTGTTGGCATCGTTACACAGCTGTAAACAACTGCTAATATAAAAGATATGCAACTGTCTAACGTACGTGTGAGCATGAAAATGCACATATATTTAGGGCGACTTCATAAGGTCTTGCTCGATAAAAAAATATAATACATTCACCTTCAATCCACATTTGAACGTCTTGAGGGGCTATAGTTGGTTCGTTCTATGGAGGAGAAATTGCGCTGAAAAAGAAACAGACACCACAAGGAGAGAACACTAAACTGATTGAGCGCAACATCTGTGCTCTAATCGTTTAGTGTTCCTTGTTTGTGTAGTTCTTTTCTACTTTGGCGCAATTTCTCCTCCATCCGCACGCTTCGCATGACAACGACTCCCAAGGTACACGGGATCTGCCGAATTGTTTTTTTTTTCTTTCTTGGGCGAATGAAATATTGTTTATGCGTACGAACTCACTTCTAATCTACGGAAGAAATTCAAATGACAGCTTGAAAACCTCCTGGAGGAGGAGGAAAGGATATTTCCTAAAGACAAAGAGACGTTGCTCAACAGTACGTTTTTATGTATCAGGGTTCACTTCCTTCTCTGGTGGAACGCGTCGCGAGAGCGGAAGCAATTTACGCAACTTGCGTCTCCGCGCTGGATTTCCCAGCGGGAATGGGAGTTATGTGTAAGTTTCAGCATCTGACTTCTAGGCATATCACTTTGATAGCAGCGGAGGGAAAATTTTCGAGTACCGCAGTGGCATTGACCTAAGTCTCCGACCAACCCTAGAGAAAAAGATATATAAAGGAATTTCGGCACGCCATGCTGTCATTTCTGCAGTGAATAGTTTTTCTATTGGTTAGAGTGTTCGAAAAGAGAGAAGTATTTTAAATAAGCAGATGGCGTTTATTATTAGGCTTGTTACATTCTGCGAGTGAATTTCAAATTCTAGCGCATTTCCGTCCTCGATTCTCTTCTAATAACAAACTACAACAAAGTAGTAGCCTTTATGTGCATCGGATGAACTGTCCTTTCCTCGATACAGTGTTTTATTCTCTCCTTCTTTTTTTCTTGCCAAGCCGTGTACTATACTGCTTTCAAGAAAGAATAATGTCTGCAATGAAAGACGCAGTATCCGCAATTACGGTGGTATAAAGCTGATGAAAAGATGACAAGAATGAAGGGTGCGAGGGGGGCACGCTTAGTATAATAATATTCGAAAGTGATAACCGTTCATCGCTTTTTTAAGAGACTTCAGGTGACGCGTGAATCTAATTATGACTGATGAACGCTTAAGTAGTCACAAAAGTACCTCAGCAGTCCCAGCTAACCGACCCAATCTTACCTAAGCTGATAAGCCGGATTATTGGATCGCACCAGCCCCATCCTCTGCTAACTACACCTCTGGCGTAACAAGTTAGAATTTAACTTGTCGTCTAGACGCCCAGTTATGTAACGTCTAAACTGGCATAACAGTGCCTGGCAAAAAAAAAAACGCGAAAATGTGACTGCTCTAAAGTGTTCATTTTTATATCTAAAGCAGTATAAAAACAGACCTCCTAATTTGTGCTGGTTTTGTTCTTTTGTTTTTTTGAAGGGCAACCTCCTGTGTCAAGTGGATCCTTTCTCACGCACAAACTAATGACGTAAGATTGGACTCTGGAATGAATGTTTCTGAATGAATGTCGGGTAATCAAGAGAGAAGCAATGTTATATTTCCTTTAATAGTCTAGCCGTATTTTGTAATTACAAAACCATTCGTGGCGGCTTAGTCTCTGAAAGGCTGCTCCGACTATCCCACATCTCTTTGCGCAGGTTGATGGGCTTTGCTAAGAGCAGAATCACGAAAGTTCTGTAGTAATTCACAGCAACACATTGCGAGCATTTTTAATCTATAGAAAGCCTTACACACGAATCGCTTAGCCTTCTACGAAGGGCAAAAACGTGAACGAAGCGCAGGACAGGGTGGCCGGCTAGTTTCGAACTGTCCATCCATAAGCCGATCGGGGTACCCCAAACGATGAATTGTGCAATGAAATTATGCAAAGCCGAGCAATACCAAGAGTCAGCTTCGACACAGATCATATGAAGAAATGCACTTTAGTCTTCATAAATGATTTTCAGATAAACACTTCAGCAATGGGTGGAAGACTTATATGGAACGCATACCTTGTTGTTTCAAGTGACCAGAGTTTTTCAATTTTAAAGCGCTTAAGAGCCACTCATGCATATGAATACGTTCAACCTCTTCTGCACACAGTAGATCAACTGTGTTGTATTTAAAAATATATGCAAGCAATAATATATTGTTATATTGGGAGAAGAAGATAAAAGGGTGAGAGTCAGCGAGTAACAAAAATGTTTAACTGTTTGTAACTGTCTAACGAGTTCCAACTCTTCTGAAATAGCTGTATTAGCCGAAAAAAAATACCAATTGAGTTTGACTTTTCGGCTTCTCACTAACTACTTGGTAGTCGTTGTGTTCCCGGTTACCGACGCACGCCTAGTCGGGAGGGGGGCTTGGCATACGGTTGGTAATGTTGTCTTTACACAAGAAAATTTGCTAAATGAGAGAATAATCGGCGATATTTGCACAAACCAGTAAGCTGAGAAAGCTTTTGAACAGTGAAACTGAAAAATTCTGAAAACTAATCTAGTTGCCTATTGGTTGTTTGTAGGACCTATCAACGTGGTAAAGTTTGTTTCAGTGCTGCTTCTGTTCTATTGGCTATAGGCTTTATCTAGGTGATGCCAGGTGGTTTTGGCGTTGATTCTCAGCATAGAGACGTTAAACGAAACACAGTCACAGACATGAGACGGATATCCCAACTCCAGAGGCAGAAAATCAACTCTTGAAGGCGAAACTTAAGGGTCTCACAATTTTCGTTACGTGTTTAATAAAATTGGTTTTTTGACTAAGCGTGGGCACTGAAGCGTGTTAAATTAAAAAAAACCTAATTCTAAAATAACGCCTTTAAATTGTACAAATGTTTACAGACAACACAAATAAAGCCAAGTAGTGTGCAGGCGATGTTACCCGTGCGATTGGTATGTTTCTGAATAGTATTGCATATATATATATTCTAGAGTGAAATCCCAGCGGCGTTAGAAGTACTGAAAAAGGAGCTGATGATAACAGATGTCTTCATGAATGTGTTTTCTGTACTGCATAAAGCACAAGAAAGTAGAGTCACGGGAAAGGACGAATGCATTGCAAGTTACTATGCTCATGGCTATTTGCTGCATCTTTTTCTAAGTCAAGAACTACGTAGCAACCAAGGACATATAAGAAGCGTTCAAGCTTACATATATCTGGTACATGTACTGTTGATAGTTTGATATTCATGGAGGGAGAGGTTCATGAGTCCCGCTGTGTCCTTAATACTAGTTTTTTTTTTCTCATTTCTAGCGATAGTAATTACGGACACTGGCGGCGACGGCAACTACGGCACTGTGCTTGACCGGAGTTAGGATCTTATAAGGGCTTTTGCTGTAAAATACACTGCAGAATATATGCGTCGTTGCGGTAAATAGACATGCTGAATAGCAACTGAGATTGTCGCGCAACCGCTGTATGACGGACAACTTGGCCATGTCTTTGCTGCATCCTTACTTTTAAATAAAGTCCCTGCTTTGCCGTTCTACGAATTTTCTCATACATGCTACGGCCAAACTTTTTGAATGAGAGCAGTGTTGTTGACTTAGGGTTCATTTTGGCATTAGCAATGTCGTCGATCGCAGATAAGGAGGCGATCATATAAAGGCATTTTTACAGTGGTTGCAACCAGGTAACCAGGTGATATAAGAACACCGAAGTTTAATTACGAAGCTTAAGGTTCTTACAGCTCATGATGTGAAATAAATATTCAATAAACAAACAACGTAATACCATTAGCGAATCGCTTGCTGTAGGTTTCCTTTATTCACTCTTTTTGTGTTTTTTCATCAATAATTCATAATCGCCTTGGTGGAACGGACCGCTCTGTTGGATGAACACGCCGGCATAAAAGGATTCTACCAAAGCACGCTGGTCAAGTAATGGTGGGCGGCCGGTAGCAAGAACATTGTAAAAATTATCTTCATTTATTGTACCTTTCAAATTTCGGAAAAATGCAATAAAGAAAAATGAAGCCTTAATGGAATAGTGTATAGGTACTCGGCTCCTAATCTAAAGGTCGCGGGTTCGATTCCAGCCTCTGTGATCGCAATTTGATGGAGGGAAAATGGTAGAGGCCCATGTACTGTCCGATGTCGGTGCACGTTAAAGGACAGCAGGTGATTGAAATTTTCAGAGCCCTTCATTACGTCATTTCACATAACCATGTGATGATTTTTGGACGTCAAACTCCAAATAATAATAATAATAATAATAATAATAATAATAATAATAATAATAATAATAATAATAATAATAATAATAATAATAATAATAATAATAATATTAATAATAATAATAATAATAATAATATATTAATAATAATATTAATTTTTTGGCATTACCTTTTCTTACAGCGAGAGCTGTTATGAGATCAAAACTCAGATCACGCAATGAGTAGTTGTCCGCCGCCGCCACCGCTGGTGTCCGCAACCACAACGCATGAGATTAGAAAAAAAAACTTAGTACCAATAACACAGTAGGGCTGGAACCCACGTTTGCAGGGTGTCAGCCCAGTATTCTACCACTTAGTCACGCCGGCGCTTGAGATTTGTTGGCAAACTTTCTCTGGACAGGTTTGATGTCGGGAAAGCCCTCGCGTTGGTGCGACTTATAAAGCGTTTTAAAACTGAGAAAGAAGGACCAGTCGTCGCACAGTGTGAACAGAGTAACGAGTGGGTTGTCCAATGCTCCAACCCTTTACAAAAGCTTGTTCTAGTTCCCCTATTAACTGTGGCACACACCCACTTCAGGCACAATTCCTCATCGTCATCAGCCACTGCATGAACGATTGGCACATAATTCCTTCCAAGTGTTCAGTAGATACCATGCTTCTCAGAAGAATGACAAAAAATAGCATAGCGAATGCCAGCCTGCTACATAAAAAAGTTTTTATTATTGCCGTAGTGGGTAATAATCAAGTGTGCTTGCAGCAGATATAATGACTGTTTAGAAAAGACTCTGAAAGGCCACTCTTGTAGTTTTCGCTTTTACGGTGTAGCGCGTTCCACACAGACTTGGAGTAGTTTTTTTTCTTTTTAGTGGATGTTCTGTATAAGCACGTTGGATTGATGACGTATTGATTAGAGGCAGACTACCGTTGCGTTAGGCAGACAGAATACTGGTATCGGCGTAGGAACGCTATACCGGTCATCAGGTTGTTTCTCAGGACAGGGTTTCCCTACAAGGACCACTTTTGTTCCAAGCCAAGTGAAGGGGCCTAACAAGAAAGAGCCTGAGGCAAGCATGTGACAAGAGCCAATAAAGAATATGCTTCTTTGTCGCTGCCGCCTAGCGCAAGATAGTTGAGTCAACTGTGAGACGTCCCTAGCATGCCTGTTCTCTTGGGTAGCAGTAAGCTTGTGGCGTGTACCAGAACTATGCAGTTTACGCAGCGTTTGTATGTAACGCCACTTATGCAGTTGAGCTCATCATCTACGTGATTTAATATGCGTGAACGAATCGGTATTTTTTAGGTGTTTAAATAATGAAGTTCTCTTTAAAACAATTTCAATCAAATAAGGTCTTACAATAAAAAAAACTCTAAATATGTTTTTACATTGCCTATTTTTTCACACAACGCGTACATTTTGTCGGAAATTGTGTGATCCAGAGCGTGAATATATAGATTAAACTGGACGAGTCAATAAGACTGCATAACTCTTTTATTATAATGGCCTATGTTATTGGTTCGTAGCTCTGGTGCAAAACGAGGGAGGAGGGAGAAAGAGAAAGGGGGCTTTTCATTTAGGAGTCACGCCACCTTGTGTGATCACGCATGGTCCTTTGTTTCTGCCATCGAATATTAGGTGCGCATCTAGCGGAGTATTTTAGTTGAAGCCGCTTCTTACTGCATGCAATTTTAATCATATGCAGTTCACGAACACCATTTCTTTTTTTTACGGTGTGCGCGCGTCTGCGCCTGTAACTGCGGCATGAAACAAATAGACGGTCAACTTTCGAAAAAAAAATTTTCACCTCGATTAAGTGATTGGCGGCTCAGTCAAGCGGTAACCTATTGGTTATGGTGCTGCATTGCTGCCCTGCTGGTCATGAGATGCAATCCCTGCCATGATGGCCGCATTTTTGATGAAAGTGAGAATGTTTGAAGCCCATAGGAGGTGCACGTTCAAAAACTCCAGGTCACCCAGAGCTCTCCGTGACGGCGTTTCTCATAGTGATATGATGTTTTAAATGCGAAGCATTTTTTAGCAAACTTCAGCGTATCTATCTATCTATCTATCTATCTATCTATCTATCTATCTATCTATCTATCTATCTATCTATCTATCTTCTATCTATCTATCTATCTATCTATCTATCGAACAGACGCACGCACGGATGGGCGGATGGACGCATGGACGGTCACACAGAAGGACGCATAGACGGAAGGAATCTATCTATCTATCTATCTATCTATCTATCTATCTATCTATCTATCTATCTATCTATCTATCTATCTATCTAGCCACCCACGACTTTTAGCTCTGCTGGCCGCTTGGATAATGGTATCGATACCAAACTTGGTATGGCATAAAATGACTGTATTAAAAACATATTTGACTGGTCACAACATGAAAATCACGACACGTATGTCATGAATATCATGATTTACATTTTATGGTCCTGCAGCTCTTGCGGTGGTTTCGTTCCCCTGGCATGTTGCAAAACTGGTATAGTAAAGCAGGATTGCATGGCGAACACAAGCGACCAACCCTAACATGAAAATTATGACATGCGTGTCATGTAAGAACATGACTACATGCAACGCTCATGATGCGCTCACGGCCGTTTCGCTAGCGTCACATATACCAAATTTGATATTACAGTACGTGAATGGAATGCTAAGGTATGTAACTGGTGCAAACATGATAATCATGAGATGCGTGCCATGTAACAACATCACTACATGCCACGCGAATGATGCGCTGGCAGCCGTTTCGCTAGCTTCACATACGCCAAATTTAGTATTACGTTACGCAAATGGATGACGAAGGTATGTGACTGGTGCGAACATAATAATCATGAGATGTGTGTCATGTGAGAACATGACTACATGCCACAGTCAGGGCACCAATACATTTTTACGTGACGCGGTGCGCGTGCTCGCTGGCGTTCATTTCTTCATGTCACGCCAGAATTGCTACGCCAGGCGCCGGTCCTGCCATGTACTCGCCGGCACGCGCCACACTACGTTGCTATCACGCATGTGCGTTTCAGCGCGTCCGGCGTCTCTCCGTTACGAAAAGAGAGAGACGCAGTGTTGTCTGGCTAACGCATCGGCACGAAATGCAGCATGTCGCATTTTCCGCTGGTTGCCGTCGGGCCGCGCCGACGGACGCTGGTCGCGCCTGGCGTCCGACTATATAGAGTGCTCGCGTTTTGCTAACGTTTCGTCACTATGCCCATCGTGCGTGCGCATCAACAATACGCCGGAGTACATTCGGCCCTTCATGATGCGCTCGCGGCCGTTTTGCTAGCTCCACATATACGAAATTTGGTGTTCCGTGAGTCAATGTATGACCAAATATATGACTACTGCAAACATGATAATCCTTACACGCGTGTCATGCAAGAACATTATAGCATTCCATGCTCATAACGTGCTCGCGACCGTTTCCCTAGCTTCACATATGCTTAATTTTGTATCACGTGACGTAAATAGATTATGAAGGTAAACGACACGTTCAAACATGATAATCATGACACGGACGTTATGTACGGCATCTTTTACCACCACCTCCTAACGGTGTGCTCATTTTAATGTGACATATCAACATTTCTCATTCCTGCTTCGCATATAATCGATTCCCACTGTACGTGGTATCTGCCAATTTTTTGGAACGTCGAATTCCAACAAATATTATTAGCTAAGCTGCCTTTCTTGGCGCAATCTTCGAGTTAGCCTGAAATATCAGTTTCCATTGCGCTATAAATTTCAAGATTGTTAAGTGTCAGTCACAACGTTTTAAATCTTTTGGCCCAGCTGAATGTTCATAAAAAATATTCGGCTTCACATTCCACCATTTCGGACCTTTTAGGAATGCACTTGGTGCCAACTGTCCAACCTGGTTCTCCAAACAAGCATGAGACGTTCTAAGGCGTTCAAATAATGAAGTGTTGCATTCAAAATGAATGAAAAAATTATTTGAAACAATTGAAACGCACTATAGAAGTCATTCATATCAGGCTTCCAGCCTATAAAAATTTGCCACCGCAGCCTAGTAACACTGCTTCTTTTAAAGTACCTTAATCTCTTTAACATATAAAACTAGATACGGTACGTAACGAATGGTTTTATGTGCAATTACATGATTGATTGATGAGGAACAAGACACTCACCTTTGTATATTTTTGAGATAAAACTGCTCCACCACCTCCCATCGTGTTTGACAAAAAAAAAAACGCAGTTTTGGAGTTGAGCTAACGTCGTCTGCTGCATCTTCCTATTGACTATTTGCTACAAATATTCTAGGAATAAGATTTCTTATTTTTGTATCTTGTCCAACATTAGCTTAATATGCTAAATGCTTAATTTCTAGGATTGAGCTCATATTTGGGGACATGAATAACTGTTTGGCTAAGTGGCAAATTTCTGAAGGCTCATGCTATTTCTCCGTTTTTATTAATTTGTTTTCTCCTCGTCAAGTTCGGCACCAGATTTAAAACAACCCCTAATCAGCCATTTTTTTCGGACAAAAACAAATTTTTTCAATGTTCGGCTTAACGCTGTTTAGCACGCCTTATTTGTCAAAAAAAGAAGCAAGAAAGTTGACAAGGTTGTCGTTCTTTTTGAGGATGACATGGAGCGTATATTGACCAACTGACATACACCACAAAGAAAAATCTATTAGCACTGTTTTATACTTGTAGGATGGAGGATTAAAGGATCCAAAGTGCCAATTTCTTAGACATCACTAAGACACCACAGAAAAATTGTAGTGAGCAGCTCCTTCAAGAGAATCATTCGTTGCAATGTTATATTTTATTGTGTTCATTTTTCTATACTTGCCTTTTTAAACCTATTTACTTTTGCTTTCCTAAGCGACCGCTCTTTTTGCTGCAGGGCTTGCAGAAATGAAGCATACCCGTGGTGATAGAGAGAGAAAAAACACAAAGAGAAAGGCAGGCAGGTTACCCAGGGCTGAGCCCCGGTAGGCTACCCTGCACTAGGGAAGGGGAAGGAGTGAAGGAAAATTATAGAAGAGGAGAGAAAAGGTCCCTGACTGTGCCGACACGTAACAGTTTCACCATCACAAACGATGAAACAGGTTGGTGTCTTTAACAAAATGCAACAGTGTTCTTGTTGCCTTTCGCAAATAGGATGGGCAGTGCCATGGTATAAAAATTTAATACTCTTAGAGAAAGTTATTTGAACAGCACAGAAGCGCAATTTACTGCTTTTCTGCCCATGTTCGAAGTTTAATTTTTTGTTTTCACCATTCCTCTATTTCTCACCACAGAAGTGGCACAATTACCTGATATGAGATTCAGGCTTTTTGGTGTGATTTTTCATCTTTCATTATGTTCTTTTTTGCTCGCGTTTAATGTTCACTTCATACCCGCAGTGGTATTTATGAATGTTAGCAGCTATGAACGGCTCCAACGGTGACTTAAAATGCTGCTTCAGCCGTATATTGCAAGAGTCTTTATGAATAGCACGAAATCGCTATGACAACTACTCAGTCTGATTCTTGTCGAAATGGTGGTTTTCTCAAAGAGACCTTTCAGCACTCAGTTAAGAGCAACCACTCTTTCGAGAGAGAGATCAGAAAAAAAAAGACAATATATCTCGGGGAACATTACCAAAACGCGAATGGTTTGTAACATTTTTTGTTTTATTTTCTATCTCCCAGTGCTCAGTACACAAGATTAACGGGTGAAGGCAGCTGTTGTGGGCCGCAAATAGGCATAAATCAATGACGTTTGTGACACTCAGGCTTTGATTATATCAATCCTTATCACGGCATGTACGGATGAGCATTATCGTGTGCAAAGACAGCAAATACGCATATCGACTGATCGACGCGTGAAATAGAACACGCGAATGAAATCACTTATGCGGTGGCACAACGAATATACAATCTGCACGCCACAATGTATCCTACCTCGTGTTCACTGCCAACAGAGACCCATCCATACTCTGCTGTGATGCCCCATAAACCTCGGCGCCCGTTCAACTCATTATAATAGTGCTTGTGCAATCAAAGACCGTAAGGAGGGATAAGGAAATACGGGCGCTGAAGGAAGATTACAGTAGAGCTTCGTGGCACCCATCGATAAGACGCCGTTAGCCGTCATCAAGTAAGCTTCTCACGAGACTTGGTATACGGGAAACACAATGGCAGCTTAATTTGACCGGACGCACTATAACAGCTTCATGAACAGAACGCTGTCATGCCTGAAGAGGCATGTCTGGAAGGAAGGTTTCACTATAAAGACCGCAGAAGATGTATTGAAGGAGAACGCTTTGGGAAGTATCATATGTTGGCGCTGCTAAACTACTTGCCAGCACGGTACACACTTACCCAGGCGATATTTGTCCATATTGAAATATAGAAAGCCATACGCTGTTTTTGCCCTTTTCTAGTGTAGTCATTGTTACTAAACGTGTGCTTCTGCTTGAGCTTAGAAAATGAATGCTTTCACACCTACTGAAAATTCCCCCCCCCCCCCCCCCCCAAAATAAGTTCCTATGCTATATAGGTCGCTGTTCCTTAAAAAAATAGGCATGTATTTAGTTGCACTGCAACGGTTCGTTACAAATCAAGGTCATTGTGATATGCCAAGCATTTAACGGCAGGCAACATTAACGTAACGACTTAATTTGCTTCGCATATATAAATTTAGCCAGTATAGGTGTAAGTGTGCTTAACAAAAGCCAAGTAAGTCGAAATGAGCTGGGTTTAGCTGAGGCTGCAGCATAATCCCCCTTCCCCATCTGCATAAAGCAGATGGGGAAGGGGGATCAGCTACTTACGTCAATGTAGAAGCGAGGTGTGCGCAAGTAGGGCACTTGACATAATTTCTTTATACAGTCGAGTATCAAGTTGAGTGTCATGAACAAAAAGCATAACGGTGTAGGACACTGCCTGATCACATTGGGCGAGAAGTCTCGGGAATCCTTCGTCACCTTTCCCTCAGCTCAAAATTGAACTGATGCTTGATATCACGCGTCAAGTATCACCGAGAAAAAGTTAAGATCATGGGTAGGAAAAACCAAACATACAATAGCGTCTTACAACAGCATGCATGCATGCATGCATGCATACATACATACATACATACATACATACATACATACATACATACATACATACATACATACATACATACATACATACATACATACATACATACATACATACATACATACATACATGCATACATACATACATACATACATACATACATACATACATACATACATACACACACACAAGCATGCATGCATGCATGCATGCATGCATACATACATACATACATACATACATACATACATTATAGGACAAAATAGAAAAAAAGTAAATCAATGTACTCCCACCCGTACTGCAAGTATAATGGGCTTTCACCAACAAAAATGTTAATGAATGGGGCAGATGCCAAAAGGAAAAAAGAAAAAAAAGGAAGGTAAACGAAGAATCAAGTTAAAGAAATGAAGAATGTTCTGTTATTTTGTTATTTCAGTTACGGGAGTCTTCTTGGGTTACTTGGTCACTTCGAAGGTGACAACTTTCTTGAATGACTTGATCTTCTCGATTCCCTAGAGATCATCGGGAGGCTGTGGAGTCCAGTTATTGAATTCTTCTAGGGAAGGTAATAGTGGTGTCCTGTGTATTTTTGTCGATTGTTAATGCTTCCAGTATCTTGTTATTGTTTTCTCATTAAGATGCCCCGGGCGGTCTCGAAAGACGCCCAGAAAAACGGGGACATAGGCAGCAGCAGTTCACTCATCTTTATATATTCGAAAAGTAAGGAAAGAGAATGGAAGAGGTGCATTTTGAGAAAAAAATAGTGAGATAGGGTCAGAATTGGTTGTACAGTGACAGGAATAGTGAGAATCGAACGTAACATGGCTTTACGTTGCAAACTTGGACTACAACCTTAGGTCGAAGCCTAAATCTGAGTGACAAGGCAAATCACCCCAGTGTCACGTGTTTGATGACGATTGTGACAGTCAAATCTCGATGAAGAATTAGGAGAAATCCAGGAGTTTTATCTACAGTGTGATGTCAGTGGACTTTAAAGAACACCAGCAGGTAATATATTCGGTATCCTTAGTTGCTGCGTGTCTCATATTTATATACAAATATTACCACGCAAACCCAGTATATTACAATCAGAGTCTAGGAAATCACACATTCTCTTTCAAGATGCATTTGTTTGCAGCGATGCGATAACGACTTTGAGAAGATAATCATCACAATACGCGGGGCACGTTCTCAAAAGTCTGAAAGGTAATCTTTGCAAAAGTCAATAAAATATAAAGATATGAATATTCATTAGCGGGGGTTCTGCGCACACACAGGTGAACTCAGGTGTGAAGCTCACTGCGGGCGTTAACACACAGCGTCCTCCACATTCCACGCTGGCATGCGGGTTTACATTCGCTTCCGCGAATTGGGGAGCTCAGGTGACCGCGTCGTCACCAGCGGCTTTCAGGCACGTTTGAGTGCTCAAGAACACTGCGTGGCATCAGGGATTCACGGCACTGTTTACGAAATTACGCTTCCCTGGAAAATTGTGCCGGCTAACAAAACATTCTTTGTTTTGAAGGCGCACTTAGCCTTGAAATAGGGTAACCTTGGAGAGCCTTAGGAGAAAAGAGCATTACCAAAAAATTTTTTAAGGTCCTCCTTGCCATTGAAAAAAGCCGCGGGCCATTTAGTGGTAAGCTCGTAAACTTTCTAAACACCTGCTAATATTATGAACACTCCCGATGTGGCTTCCGCTCAAAGCCGCATTGTCGCGGCAGACTTTGAGGCTGGGGTGCACCTGTTTTCAAAACTGCTGACGTTAGACAAGAGCGTGCATCCACGCCTGTTGGTTTACAAGTATTTACAAAGGGGAGGAGGAGGACTTTATTTCAAAAGAGAATGCCTGGAACACGCTGGCTTCTGGGCCCACGCACGCGTCGCGGCGCTCAAGCGTACATTTATTGGTAGTCCATGACGTTGGCAGCTCACTCGGCAGCCATTGCCTGTTCAACCGGGCCCTCTGAACGCAGTAGGGTCGCCCAGTCCCCCGAGGTATTGAGGTGTTTTAGGGCCCGTGGGGTAGAATCCTCTGAGCAGCGAGAAAGTATTTGTATAGCAGAAGCACAAGATTCAGGACAGAGAGTACAGGCTGGTGTTAGGAAAAAGGGATGATAGTGTCATAGAATTAGAGAAGGAGACGAGTGTGAGTCTGCAGCTGGCATGAAAGAATGGCCTGTCGGTTGCTGAGGAACGTGTGCGATGGTTGATTGAGCTGACGCTCTGCCCTACAGGCTTGAGTCAGCTCGTTGAAAGTGTGCGCGCGTTCCTTCGTGAATCCTGGATCGGAGGCCAGCAGTTGCTGGTTCAGAGTACCTGGGCTAATTGGTTGGCGGCCTCTTTTTCAGGAATCCCGGAGTGCACGGGCACCCAGATCTACTCCACATGACAAGGCAGTGATGCAGCAGTGCAAAAAGCAAGGATGTTAACTGGGTCTCACAAGAAATTTAGAATTAAGGTTTTGGAATTCAATAAAACCTACCGTGCTTTAATGTTAAATACTAAGGCAATGACAGCTTCCTTGCCCCACCGAGGTGGTCTAGTGGCTAAGGTACTAGGCTGCTAACACGCAGATCATGGAATTGATTCTCGGCTGCGGCGGTTCAATTTCCGATGGAGGCAGAAATGTTGTAGGTTGTGTGCTGAGATTTGGGTGCTCGTTAAAGAACCCCAGGTGTTCAAATTTCCGGAGCACTACACTACGGCGTCTCTCATAATCATATGGTGGTTTTGGGATGTTAAACGCCACATATCAATCAATCAATGACAGGTTCTTTTGCAACTTCGAAGGAGGTGTTCGGAGGAAAAGTGTGTAGCTATACGGGAGAGCACCTGATACAGCATAGCAGCGAACGCTTCATCACCCACGCAAGCTGAGTTCACCAATACGGTATCCTGTTCGAAGCCATAACATTGATGTGGAGTTCTAGCTCGAGCTAGCTGGCGTTTATCATGGTGACTGCGGTGCATGTTACGGAAAAGTGGTGTAATGAGGAGTTCACGGTACAGGGATCTTGGTATGGGGAGTAATGTCACACTATTGACTGGTATCTGGACTCCAAGGAAAGGCAGAATACGCCCTCCGGTGTCGGTTTGTATCAGGTAAAGGTACTGTGCTTGGCGGCGCGCGTCTAGTGTTGTGAGGGCTTAGTTTGAAAGGTCAATCGGTGGATGTGGAGGTGGAGGGCTACTTTGTATGCCCGACGAATCAAGACATCAAGGCCGTCGGTGTATTGGCAAAATAGTTGTATGTAAGAAGGGGAGTAGAGCACGCGGCTGAGTACGAATGCATGAATAAGGTGACATAGGTCACCCTTCTTGATGCCGCTGTGGCAGCCCATGACCCGGTGTATGAGGTACAACCTGGTTGATTTCCGGATTGTGTTAGTGTTCTTCCCATCCCTTTTGATATACATGCCCGATACCCGCAGGGTGTTGACTCCAGGAAACGGTTTCCCATCAATTTTTATAACGTTAGGGGAGGAAAGAGAGTTGCAGCATTTAGGAACGATGCGGAGCAGCTCTGACTTCTCCGGAGAACAAGTAAGTCATACACTAGCTGTAGTTTTGTTTTAGTATGGTGGTGGTTTGAACAGTGCCCTGTGTGTCCCCATCACTGCCTATAGGGGGATGTTGTCTGTGTATAGGTTGTGTTTTAAACAAGAAACAGTTGACACTTGTGGCTATCGGGATGAAAGTAGCATTAAATGAGAAAGGTGAGAATAAGGACCCTTCAGGTGTGCCGACACTTGAGTGTATGTTGGGCATGTTAGTGGGCCGAACTGGAGTTCGGTGGTGCGTGCTGTGAGAAAGCTCTCAATGTATACGTGCTCACGTGTACCAACACGCAGTGGAGAAAGAGCTGTTAAAATAGCATGAAGCTCAAGGCAATCAAATGCTTTGGATGAGTCCAGAGCTAAAACTGTCTTGCAGGGGCCCTGAATGAGAAGGTCAAAGATTCCTAGGGGGTGTTTTGTTTGCATAGCATCTTGTATGGACAAATGGGGGCGAAAGCCAACCATGCTATGAGAGCATAAGTCATAGTCGGTCATATGCTGTGGGCGGTTTGCAAAACAATGTGCTCGAAAAGCTTGCACAAACATGAAGTTAGTGAAATTGGGCGAATATTTTGTAGTGTAAGTGGTTTGTTGGGCTTCGGTATGAAAATTACAAAAAAGGATGGACAATCACGTCCATGCGGATTACACGTGTGCCTCTGCATCCGAAACTCCCATGTGACGTCCTGCTTCACTACCCCTTTTGCCACGTAGACTCGACGTGGCAGGTATGAAGCAGAATGCAACGAAAGACATGATGCTGTGGATTCCACTTGGACTACATTGCCGAAGCCGCAGCTACAAGGATCAGTAATGGTGGGTACGAACTAGAACACCATGCAAGGTGCAGATACGACTGCCTCAGCTTGTCTTTCATTGGAAAAGTGTCAACGACATGCGTATTCACAGTGCAACTCAGCACGAGTGGGCCCTCAGTCTTTGAGTGACAAGCTGCCAGAAGAAAAATGAATCCTTACAATTTCTTGATCACTGTTCAGTAGACTTCGAATATTCGCGGCAGACTGAAATGACCCCACGCTGAGTCTGTGCAACTGGTATACTGTATGTTTGATGTCCAGTGCTTGCAAACCTTGAGCATTCACCATGACCCGACGATCTACAATGAAACCTGATACGCCCGAGGAACTGCGTTCAGTACTATCGAAAACATCAGTGTAGACCAAGTTCAAGTGTACTTTTGTACGTTAGCTTTGTCTCTCTGCCTTTTATTATTTTATTCCCCTTACTCCAGCGTATATTAGCAAATCGGATGATCGTTTGGTTGGCCTTCCTGCTTTCCTTTCTACCTCCTCCACCACGTGTTTCAATAATGCCTAAGTCTACTTCACCACATCGTCTTTCGTTATTTTATAAGGGAGAACCGCAATTGTGTCAAACACCTCCATTTTTCTACGCAATCAAAATCTGTGGATTCTCTGCATGTATCGTTTACTTTAACCGTGCTTCTGAGCGCGTGCACATCCGACATAAACATCATTTGCGTTGATGCAGCTTTTCAGTTGGCTGTGCACACAGCCTCTAGTTACATTCGAGTCCCTGTGGTGAATCGGTTGACAAAAAAAAAAAGAGAGGAAACGTTGAACTAAATCATGCATCAGACCCAAGTAAGGGAGCGATAAAAAAACAGACAGTAATTTGAACCAAGTGGACGAGCAACAGATTCATAAATGCAAAAAAAAAATAATAAACATGTGTCTGAGTAGTAGGCTGCAACAGCACATTCTCCAATACCAACACACGGTAAACAACCTCTGCAAAGTTCTGTAACTATTCAACATTCGTGCCATGGAAAAGACTGGCAAAAAAAAACCTTTGCATTCTGCCATAAAAAAAGAGACTTTTTGGTAGAAGTTCACACACTGCAGTCTGGTTTATGAGCATCACTAGATCTCTTCAAAATCAAGTTTCGTCGTAGATCTAAGCATGCAGATGTTGGCGTTGTGGAACCCTGCTTGAAAACACAGAAAAGTGCATTTTATCGAAGAAAACTAACAAAGAAGTAGCTCGGCATTTCGACACATAAGAGCTCATTCTAACGCCAGCCAGAAACACAAAGATAATTTAGTTATGCGTTGCAAGCCAGATACAGCGTATAATGCAAGGGTAACGACACGATTCCCCATGCGAACACTATATACAAGGAATATCAAACGTGCTGACGACTGTCTGGTATTGCATGTTGGTATTGCATTTTCCATATGACAAAACGTCAGATGCCTGAAAGTCACCGCCATTTTTCTGCATTTGCTCTGCTTGCTGCCTCAGTGTCTGCAGCGTAAGATTGTAAGTGTATATGGACACGCTACGCATAGGAAGCAATATCCGTGGCACTCTTGCCACGAAAACGTCATCAGTGCTGCACTGCTCTTTTTATGCTTCCGATATTTAGATGCCAAAATACTCGAAGTTTGTGAGCTGGGTGTTTAGTGCACACTCTGTAGTTTAGTTTATAACATTACTTTCGCTTTATGCGGGGCAGTTGCCTTATTGAAGCCATCATGACAAGTTCACAAATTTTGACACAGGAGCCCGTTGCTGTCAGGAGTTTCACAAAACGTGCGATATTGCATTGTCACAGCAATTGCGGGGCACCTTAAAGCAGTAAGCATGCCCTTAAATAGTTTTGCCATCTTTGGGCATTAGGATGATAGCTTCTATCAAGAGTGTGTTGAAACTGGAATGAAGAGAAAGAACATTGCAACCAAACTAAGTGAAGAACAGAAAAAAGTGGCACCTGGCAAGAACTTTTGATACAGAAACCGACATTCCTTATATAGTGTAGTGAATGTCATTTGAAAAGCGCAAGTGAAGATGAAGTGTAGAGGTGGACTTCATGCTGTCACGTGCTCCAAAAGGTCTTTTACTCGGATGAACTGAGCCGGTGGGCAGACGCACAAAAAAATTGCCCGCAGCTTCCCTCGGGGGAACACTGAGGAGGATGCGGAGCATATAATTGGTTAACGGGGTGTTAAAGTGCGACTTACTTGGGTCGATGGCTAAATTGGTTAACGTGGTTAAGAAATGGGGTGTTAAATTGCGACTTACTTGGGTCGATGGCTAAATTGGTTAACGTGGTTGTAGGAGGGGGTGTTAAATGAGTGAACACGAACACACGTATGCGAAAGGGCGGCGCTGGTCGAAGGGACGTCGATCATTGTGTTTGTGGATTCGTTGGAATTCATTTCACCGCGACCTTGGACGTCGACGCGCCGTACAAACCAACCGACGAGCGGCAACTGAGCGAGCGAGCGCCGACCTGGAGTATATATACAGCGCGACGGCGCATGCACTGTCAGCTGTCGAATGTTCGAGAAGGGGGAGAAGCGCAACGGCGCATGCGCGCGCGTCAGCTGCCGATGTTCTCGAAGCGCGACGGCGCATGCGCGCGCGTCAGCTGCCGATGTTCTCGAAGCGTGACGGCACATGCGCGCTACATTATACAGCTAGCGAATGTTCGTGAAGAGGAGAAGAGCACGTGGTGTGTAGAGGAGGAAGGGTGCACAGATGGTGGAGGAGTGAAGCGCGCGCGGTGTGTAGAGGAGGAAGGGATGCACAGATGGTGGAAGAAGGAGGAGGAAGCTTGCGGACGGCGCCGCACTACAAGCCTCAAGTATTAGATGCTCCGCATCTAAAAAATCTGGCAAGATGGCTGACTCAATAACAACTACAACTAGCCAGAGCGCGCGCTGCCTCAGAACATCTTCCATTCTAGCGGGCAGACATGGCTCGCGCTCGACGTACCTATAGGCAAGTGGCAATATGTTTAACTCGTATGAAACGATTCTAGTTGGTATAATGCAACATATGATCTATAAAATCATTTCTTTGGGAACTGTAAACAGCTGGATTGAGGAAGAAATCACGACAAATAAAACAGACAAAGCTACATAATTTATTAGACCACCTGTGAGAGGCCTCCTGTCTTAACCTTGTATCTTTTACGTTGTGAAAGAAGGAAAGAAGACACTGTAGATAGAAGACGTATGAAAGGCATCGGCCTTCTGAACCGCGACAAAATTCAGTGATGGAAATGGATAAACAGAAAAAAAGGGATATATTGAAGGCTCACATTATCTGTTTACAGTGCAGCAGAGTAGACACTTGTTTCGGTATTTACACGTCGGAAGGCACATTAACATGTCTTGAAAACTCCTAGAATTTCGCTCTGATCGTTGTATAGTTACCAGAAATAAAGCAGCATCGCATAGCAGAGTGTGATCATCGCGTTTTCGGGGGGGGGGGGGGGGGGGGGTAGGCAAGCTCCGTAGGGTGTGGGTCGTTCCCTCTTCTGGTTTTATGTAGTATGGATTATGTAGTATGAATGCAGCCACCTCTAGTTTATAAATTGCTCATTAGATGGCGTTGTGTGCATATGTCCAGGAAAATAACATCACTCTAGATGGTGTCAGTGGTTTTTGTATAGTTGATGAATAAAGAAGATAGATGGCGTTGTTATACAATAAATTCAAAACATGTCCACAGAACGAATGATGATGAGTGGGGCTAAGCGTAAGTCCGTCCGTTCGATGCAGGCTCTAGTGTGATAGGAATGAATGGACGAATGGACGAGCGGGCGGACGGACGGACGAAGAGACAGACAGACAGACAGACAGACAGACAGACAGACAGACAGACAGGCAGGCAGGCAGGCAGGCAGGCAGGCAGGCAGGCAGGCAGGCAGGCAGATACACAGAAAGACACACAGACAGAGACACAGACAGACAGACACACGCACAGACAGACAAACAGACAGACAGACAGACAGACAGACAGACAGACAGACAGACAGACAGAAAGACAGAAAGACAGGCAGGCAGGCAGGCAGGCAGGCAGAAAGATACACAGAAACATACACAGAAAGACACACAGGCAGATGCACAGATAGACAGACGTACGGACGGACGGGCACTTCGACCCACTCATCATCAACCACTCCGTGGATATTCTGAGAAGTTTTTTTTTTCGAGTTATTCTCTTTATCATTTTCACCCAGTAGCTTCCTACCTTACAGAATGTAAATCCAGAGTCACTGTGAATAGCTCATTCATTTCACAGTGAAGCAGTATAATGCGCAACTCAATGTGGGTTGAGGAGCATGTCATCCTCGGACTGAAAACTGAGTTATTCATTGCATCAGTGGCAAGGCATGCATGTCGCTTAAGTTTCCATTCTAGCATTTATTGATTCTGAGTTCACAACAGGTGAGAAGTATGCTGGCCTTTACCAATGGGTCTGGCTATACTGGCTTCTGTTTCTCGTTCGGAAATAGAAATGATCATTATCACGAAAAAGCACGCATTGCCTCCATCGAGGTCTTTTTCATGTTATCTTTCACTCTAAAAACCCTTTTGGTGACTGAATAACCTGATTAGTTAGAGAGCAAGTGCGAAGAAATAAAATGAACAAAGTAAAGAGTGGTGTAAAGAAAGATATATAGAAAAAAAGCTAAGAACTTTTCAGATCCCACGTACAGTAGGAATCAATGATATGTGAAGCACGAATGAGAAATGTTTATATGTCACTTTAAAATCAGCTTTACGTTACGAGGTGGAGGTACATGATGTCATACATGACTTCCGGGTCATAACTATCATGCTGGGATGGTTCGTTTACCTTCGTCATCTATTCACGTCACGTGATGCCATATTTAGTATATGTGGAGCTAGCGAAATCGCCGCGAGCATGCTGTGAGCGTGATATATTGTCATGTTCTTACCTGACACGTGCGTGAGGATTGTCACGTTTGCACCAGTCATCTATTTCGTCATCCATTGACGTCACATAACAGCAAATTTGGTATATGTGGAGCTAGCTAGCAAAATGGCCGCAAGCGCGTCATGAAAGGCCCAATATACTCCAATGTAGCGTTGACGCGCGCGCACGTTGGGCACAGCGACGCTGCGTTAGCAAAACGCGAGCACTCTATAGTCTGACGCCAGGAGCGATCTGCGTCCATATGCGCGGCCCGACGCTCCGCCATGGTGGTCTAGTGGCTAAGGTACTCGGCTGCTGACCCGCAGGACGCGGGTTCGAATTCCAGCTGTGGCGGCTGCATTTTCGATGGAGGCGGAAATGTTGTAGGCCCGTGTGCTCAGATTTGGGTGCACGTTAAAGAACCCCAGGTGGTCTAAATTTCCGGAGCCCTCCACTACGGCGTCTCTCATAATCATATAGTGGTTTTGGGACGTTAAACCCCACATACCAATCAATCAATCAATCAATGCGCGGCCCGACGGCAACCGGTGCGAAATGCGACATGCTGGATTCCGCGCTGATGCGTTACCCAGACAACACTGCGTCTTCCTCTTTTCGTTGCGGAGGAACGCCGGACGCGCTGAAAGGCGCATGCGTGAAAGCAACGCAGTGCGGCGCGCGCCTGCGAGAATATGGCAGGACCGGCGCCGGTGGGGCAACGCCGGCGTGACGCGACGAAATGAACGCCGGTGAGCACGCGAGCGCACCATGAGCGTAGCATGTAGTCATGTTGTCACATGACACGCATCTAATGTTTATCATGTTTGCACCAGTATCATACCTTCGTCATTTATTCACGTCCCGTAATACCAAATTTGATATAAGTGAAGCTAGTGAAACGGCCACCATCGCATCATGAGCATGGCGTGTAGTCATGTTGTTTCATGACACGCATCTCATGATTATCATGTTTGCACCAGTCGTATACTTTCGTCATCTATTCGCGTACTGTAATACTAAATTTGGTATATGAGACGCTTGTGAATTGGCCACGAGCGCATCATGAGCATGACATGTAATCATGTTGTTACATGGCACGCATATCATGATTTTCATGTCAGGGTCATGCGCTTGTGTTTGCCATCTAATCATGCCATACCATACCAGTTTTGCAACATGCCATGTGAACGAAACCACCGCAAGAACTGCAGGACCATGAAGCGTAAGTTATGACATTCATGAAATACATCTAGTGATTGTCATGTCATAACTAGTCAAATATGTTCTTCATACAGTCACGTTAAGTCATACAAAGTTGGTTTCGATGCGATTATCGAAACGGCCAGAAGAACTAAAAGTCGTAGGTACCTAGATAGACAGATACGCTCAAAGTTACCAACGTTCGCTAAGAAATGCTTCGCATTTAAAAGTATTGGCACAAAATTTCTCGTGAGGCGAGATTCGAACCCTAGCTCACTTGATCCGAAGAAGAGGGCAGCCTATATCCGAGGATAGTAAAGTCAGCACAGTAATGGGGTTGGAAAGGGAAGTTAGAGTAAGGGGCAGAGTGTGAGGGGGAAGAGCATGCAAAAATGCATAGTAATGAAGTAAAGAATAGCATCGAAAGAAAAAGGAAGAGAGTAATAACATCCAACAAGGTATAAAAAAGAAAGAAAAGGAGAGAAAATAGAAAAGGCACATCTCGAAATGTCATAAAAATACACGTCTCGATCCAGTCCCGTTCAGCTTCTGCGCCTTTTGAACGACAATACGGGTCTCACTCGCTCACTCGCTCACTCACTCAACCACTCACTCAATCAATCAATCAATAATTATTTAACGATTAATAAATAAGTAGTCAATGATACTTGGCAGTATTAGTGTGAAGCCATCGTAATTTTCCGCAGTGAGACTATTCTAGCTCGGCGTAAAATGTTGGTCGTGACCAAAAAAATTGGCAGCATATTCACGGAGTGAATGATGGAGAGTGGGGCGAAGCATTCATCAGTTCCTTCGTTCTTGCTTCCATCCGTCCATGCGTCCATCTGTGTGACCGTCCATGCGTCCATCTGCCCATCCATGCTTGCGTCTGTTCGTGCGTCCATCCCTGCGTTCGTCCATGCATCCACCCCTGCGTCCGTGCATGCGTCCATCCATGCATCTATCTGTGTGTTCATTCGTCCATCTATTCAACACTCCAAGTACCACCATCTCGCATCTTTTCATCATATAATCTCCATATAGAAGCACGGCCATCCAGCGGACAACAAGGACTACACGAGAGGTGGTACACGCGCACTTTCTTACGGCTTGCACTTCGGGTCTACTTCCCACCTTTAACCACCTCGAGTTCTTGGTATTTAGTAGTTCACTGTATTCATGGCGCTGCGGCCCAACGCTCGCTAAACCTTTCAAAAACCAAGGAGGTTGCGCCTAGCGAGTATAACCTAGCAACCTTTACCTGTCAGATAGTGCCCAATGTACATGCCAATGGCTGCTAATGGGAAATGAGAGACAGAATAATTCGGCTTTTACTTTCTTACGGCTTGCGCTTCGTATCTACTTGCCACCTTTAACCACCTCGAGATCATGGTATATACTAGTTCATTGTATTCACGGCACTGCGGCTCAACGCTCGCTAAACCTTTCTAAAACTTAGGAGGTTACACCCAGCGAGTATAACGTAGCAACCCTTTCTTGTCAGGTAGTGCTAAATGTACATGCCAATGGCTGCTAACGGGCATCGCAGCGTGCCCGTTATCTAAAAGCCGAATGCTCCTGTCTCTCATTCTCCATTAGCAGCCATTGGCATGTACATTGAGCACCATTTTTTATTGTTCAACAACGCAGAGAAGAAATCTCTCACCGGCACCACCTTGGTGGTCAAAATGTTAGATTTGTTACACACTACAACGGCTACGAGGGATGAACAGTTGCCGTTATAAAGAACTTCGCCCTTAAGGCTATTATCATCAACCGGCAGGACAGCACCTAAGTGGGCTCGTTGATGCATGATTAGGACGGCCCATGCTATCTCCGTCATTTCGTTCGTCGTCGCTTTTGCTGCAATAACATAAACGCCGATTTTTCCAGGGGACAGCTCAAGAAAGAAAGAACGAAAGAAAAAAGAAAGACAGAAAAAAGTAAAAAGAAGCCCCGCCGCGGCGCTCTAGTGTCTAAGGTACTCGGTTGCTGACCCTCAGGTCACAGAATCGAATCCCGGCGGCAGCGGCTGCATTTCTGATGGAGGCGGAAATGTTGTAGGCCCGTGTGCTCAGATTTGGGTGCACGTCAATGAACCCCAGGTGGTCGAAATTTCCGGAGCCCTTCACTAAGCCGTTTCTCATAATCATATGGTGGTTTTGGCACGTTAAACCCCAGATATCAATCTATCAAAAAGAAAAAAAAGAAAGAAAGAAAGAAAGAAGGAAAGAAAGAAAGAAAGGAAGAAAGCAGGAAAGAAAGGAAGAAAGAAAGCGAGAAAGAAAGAAAGAAAGAAAGAAAGAAAGAAAGAAAGAAAGAAAGAAAGAAAGAAAGAAAGAAAGAAAGAAAGAAAGAAAGAAAGAAAGAAAGAAAGAAAGAAAGAAAGAAAGAAAGAAAGTCGAGGCAAAGAAGACTCCTAAATGAAGCTACCCCTGGAATATGGTTATGCGGGTTCGGAGCTTCCCGTGTGCGGCTCCACCTCTTCCAGTCCTCTTTATCCAAGAGGAAATAAAGATGCACCTTAAGGCCAACGACGCGACCTCTAAATAGTGGCCGTCCAGAAGGCCAGCGCGTGCCTGATGGTCCCAAAGCTGGCCTAGCCCGCAACACCGAGTTTAGTCGCGTCTGTTGTGGTCCTAATGAAGTTGTGTCACTGATTCAGGAAGCACCGGGATCCAAGCCCACGTTTTCACGATCCGAAAGCGACTGTCTTAAACACTTGGCTATCCGACACGTTGAAAAGATATAGCAACACCTCGTCTAGTATAAAGTGGAAGCATAGAAAGGAAGGGGTTAAATAAAAAGCGGAGAAGAAAAAAAAAGTTGAAGGCAGTGAGAAATAGATGGAGTATTAGACAAAGAAAAGAATAAAGCGAAAGAAAGAAATGGAATTGGAAATAAAAGGGGAGGCAGGAAAAAACAAGGCAGTATACGGGGAGAAAAAACACAGAAAAATAGGGAGAAGACTGAAAGAAAAAGAAAGAAAGAAAGCTAAAAGAAAACAGTAAAAGCCACCCAGTTCCGGACTTCCTTGACACTACCCGTTTAAAGTTGCCCATCATGTGCGCTGTTTCTTTATCCTTAAGCTACGGTGACCTTTGTCGTAACGTTCTTCATATATGCTTTTACGTACTGAGCAACTTACTCCATCATGAGGCGATGACGCAAGTTACCAATGGGTTGGACTTAAAGCAACTAATAAATTGGTGAAAATTTCATAAAAGAAAAGGAATCGTCTCCTCTGTAACGGGAAAGCGCCCCCAGGAAAACAGCCTTTCGTAACGCGTCACCGCTTTTACGTCTTTACTGAGTAACTATGGTGCCCCGGAAATTTTTTCTTTACTGCCTACAATTCAGCTTCGAATGACGACAGTAAATTCTGTGATTTAGGTGGGCAGGGCGAAGTCACGTAAGTTTTTGAACAGATCACAATTATAGTCAGCCTAGCTGTGTGATCGTTTGATCAACATGAATTATTCATATGGCGAGCCGTAACAAGTGATGTCACAGCCAACGGCGCCAAGGGACTCCCACATCTCCGAAAATCACTGCCATGGCAATTTCGGTGCTGACGCTGCGGGGTTTGCCTCTTTCTTGAGCATAGTAGTGCGAAGAGAAGGAAAATGAGGTCAAGACAAAAGTGAGAAGTAGGCGGCGAGAGTGGTCGCCTTGTGTATGATTTATTTATAATGCTGCCGTTCTTATATTCTGAAGAAATCTTTCATAACACACAGAGATTCACTTGAAGTGCTGCTTTGAAGGTATGGAAAAAAAGAAATGAAAAGAGAAAAGCCCTAGTATTGTAGAGCCTTCAGGTGTAGTGAGAACGCGACTTCTGCCGAAGAAAATCTTGAGAACCGTTCGCTCCGTGAATGATAAAATACCCCCGTATTACTCGTCGACTTCATACAGAAATCACCACCATATACTTTAAACATAAATGAAAGCAGTGTGTGTAGAGCTACAACATCGTACAAACCCCATACAATCCCTTCGCTGGTTATGCAAGAGCGACACAACTTCTCCCGTCGAAAGCCTGACCCCGCAGCTTCCTCTTGCGATCACTGTCAGTATCGTTCAGTGCCCTTATTTTAAGCAGTCTGAGAAAAAAAATAAGAAAAAGAAAATGGACGCAGCGGCAATAAACATTTCGGTTCATTCATTTTCAAAAAACGTGTTTATGGCACCAAGAAATGTCACTGCTGAATTGGTATGAAGGTCAGCACGTTGACACAGCACAGCTCACTTAGAAACAAAAAAGTATTAGGGCACTGGAAATGAAGGCTTGTAACTGGAGCCTCAGAAGCAAACTTTAGTGGCGCACAGCACTTTAGCCCTATCGCGTGTGCGCGACCTGTTTATCGTCGAATTTATAAAGCTACGGGTCTCTCAAAGTTTCTTGACTTTCCATTATAGTTACACTTATGATTGAGCGGCTGAGCCCAACGCGTGTGACTTGAACTATATGACCCTGATAGTGATGCATCTCACTATTTAGGCCTCGCGGCACCATTTTCATATATTACCTGTCACAAGAACTACTTTTGCGCATTGATAGATGGGCCACAATGTGTTCTCGACTTACGGGAATCAGAGGAGGCAACTAGAGATGGCCAGCGCTGCCGATAGCTTTTTAAGCTATTATGAACTCCAGAAGTCATTGACCTGAAGTTTCTAGCTGCATTATGCCATTGACAAGCAAAGTGTTCAGTGCTGCACTTCATCTTCGGCAACGGCGCACGTAACTTTTTCGCAGCGAAACATACTGTGACCGCTTACCATAAGAAAGTGGCCTGGAAAATCATACTGAATTAAAACACTTTGCTTTAACGTGATGAAAAGGAACGAGACTTCACTGATTTTGCTTGTCTGCACCAGTACAAGTGCTCGCCTATATGAAGTGTGGTTCTATGTGCCCCCCCCCCCCCCCCTCAAATAAAATCGGCAGATCCCCCTACGTTTTCGAATCAATGTTATGTCAAGCATGTGAATGGAAGGGGACTCTGTCACAATTTTTTATTGAACGAAACGATCCGAAGTGGCGGTAAAGATGTGTAAAAATGAACGCACAGACATACATACGTGAAACTGCCGCATACGTTTTTATATAACCAGTTGTTTACAGTTGTCTAACGATTCGAAGGACAACATAAATATTGGCAACACCAGAAGTGGTAGGCTGATATGAAGCGCTGGTGCTCGCGAGGATGGTCGCTCAGTGCTCTGTTGCGTGAATCAACTACAGCGGATAGTGCTTACCTACGATTGAGGTTGACACGAAGTGACAGGAGTACCTACGTAATGCTTATAAAATTGCATAGCCAGCATGTCAACCCCGACTGGCTTTTAAGAACATTGGGCTCTATTTGAAAAGTAGTTTCGAGACCTGGCGTAGCTCTGTACATGGTAAAATACTGATTTGTGCTTGCAGTGCACAACGAAATGCTTCGCGTTTAATATTATGTGAGGTTTAACGACCGAAAAACCCTATAGGGTTATGAGAGACACCGTAGTGAAGGGCTCCGTAAATTTCGATAACCTGGGGTTCTTTAACATGCACCTAAATCCAAGAACACGGACCTCAAACATGTTTGCCTCCATCGACAGTATGCAACCGCCACAGCCGGGATTTGACCCCAAGACTTTCACGGACTCATGAAACGCATGAAGCTTTCGCACGATGGTGCATTAAAGTGTGTGTTAAATGTATTATTAGGAGGTGTTTTGTCAAAATTCTCACATAGATTAGGTTTCTCTGTACGTCCTTGGTTCATTGCGGGTTCTATTGTTAATATTGATAGCCAAATATGCGCGGTTTCT
Source organism: Rhipicephalus microplus (assembly GCF_043290135.1). NCBI lineage: Eukaryota > Metazoa > Arthropoda > Arachnida > Ixodida > Ixodidae > Rhipicephalus > Rhipicephalus microplus. Next base: position 60,629,958 of record NC_134702.1, read on the forward strand.
GCCTTTAGCGATGCAGTGACCACGCTGTGCCCATAGGTTTCCATCTTGTTAGTGTAACGATGTACGCTTCTGCACACGATGTCGGCCCTCAAAGTGTATGAATCTTATAGCACATTCGGAGCACTTCTGGTAATACTTTCTTCTGCTCCATAGGAGCAAATCTATTCTTGTAGCACATTGAGAGTGCTCCTTGTATAGTAAAATCGCAGACCTGGAGCAGCTCCGTCGCGAGATCCGCGAGCAACTTTTCCTACTCCACGAAAATCGGCGAATTGGACTGGAAGTCACGAGCGCCCTGTGTCTTGAAACAGTGCCAACTTTGGGATCGCCAACGGACGCCTGTCAAGGTAGTTGCGCCTCGCGTTGGAACTCACGTTTCGCTAGCATAGCGTCGCTCTGCCAGCGTGCCCACACATGCAAGAAGAGAGAAGCGCTCATCGCGTTCCACTCTGACGCTTTCATTTGCTCCAAAGGAAGCGCGTGCGTTCCATTGGCAGATTCCGTTCTGTTGCCCTGCGCCAGAGTGAAGTGCACCGGCGGAGAGTTCATCGGCCACTCCGAATCTGCCAATGGATGACACCATATATTTCACACACACACACACACACACACACACACACACACGCGCGCGCGCACGCACACACGCACGCACGCACACACACACGCATGCACACGCACACGCACGCACACACACACACACATACACGCACGCACGCACGCGCACACGCGCACACGCACAGACACACACACGCACACGCACACACGCGCACGCACACGCACGCACACACGCACACACACACGCACACACACACGCACACACACATGCACACACACACGCGCACACACACACACGGGCGCGCGCGAGAAAAGGGCGTTCGCAACGATTGGTAAAGGCCTTCAGGTTGGCTAGCAGCTACGGCAACCATGCTTGAGAACTCTGTTCCGTCTCTAAAATGCTTATTTCAAAGAGCGGTTATAAAACGCTTTCACTTTTTCCCTGCTATGCAGAGGCTGCGTTAACTCAATCATCTTTGCTTCTCAGGTCTTGCTAAGGCTTTGAAATGTTGGTAAAACGTATTTTACGGAACGGTGTCTTTACTGCGTCGATAAGGATTTTTCTGTAGCCCCGCCGTGGTGGTCTAGTGGCTAAGGCACTCGGCTGCTGACCCGCAGGTCGCGGGATCGAATCCCGGCTGCGTCGGCTGCATTTCCGATGGAGGCGGAAATGCTGTAGGCTCGTGTGCTCAGATTTGGGTGCATGTGAAATAACTCCAGGTGGTCGAAATTTCTGGAGCCCTCTACTACGGCGTCTCTCATAATCATAAGGTAGTTTTGGGACGTTAAACCCCACATATCAATCAAGGGTTTCTCTGTACTGCAAGGTCATCCTTCGTGACATGGCGTTCACGAGAGGTCACCCGAAGATCTAAAATGTTGTAAGTTACCTGGCTGTTCAATCGTTGCCCCATTCTCCTAATGAAGAACATGAAAACAGGAGCCGTATGGCAATGCCCTCACGTGAGCAATATTGGTGTTTTCTTGTTGTGTTCTTGATAAAAATTATTATTATTTCTGGTTAGTGCTTTCAATACACTTCAAAAAAGCGTACGTTCTTTGTGAGGTTTCGTTTAATTTTTGTCCTGGTTTTTTTCGCTTGCTTTTGTAAGCATTATTCTGCAAAAGTATTTTTTGTTTCTGTAAGCCTGTGGCGGATCAAGTAGCTCATATTATCGGCAAGTGTGACTACTGCACCTCATTGCATGAAACTGGTGCCGACAATACTTTATTGGTTTTCTTATCAGTATTGCATTTCTCTAGCTTTTGCCGCTCTTGCAGAAGGGTGGCCTGCTGGCCTTCATCCGCAAATAGCCCATGATTACCTCCAAATATTGCTTTGTTTGTTCCGTAGTTTTTATTTACACAAGAAGTAGGTAAACAGAGAAACTTTCATCACTCAAATAACACTATTCACGTGGACAGGAGACGTGGGAGCTAACGCTATAGCAACAGTTTATTCTCGTCCCGCCCGTGCGTCTGAATGAAAGCAACGACTGACAGTTTATATAAGGATGAGGGGCCACTAGAACGGCGCAGGATTGTTGTCGTTGCGATGAAGCAAGACACACGCTCCTAACTTAGATCCCTTCGGACGTGCTATAGCAGTCTCAATAAATAAAGCTTTTCTATGATGGCAGCTGTTTGCTGCGAGTGTTCCAAGCAATGCTCACGAGGAATTCAGGATGCGCCAGACACGACTATGCCGGAGGTGTGTGATTTACCACGACACTGCAACTTCTGCGTGCCTGCATTATAGTGAACTGACCTTGAATTTTTAATGCCTGATAAAAAAATTATATGTCGATTAGTTAATACTTCCCTTTACCCTTGTGGCAGGGAAGCAAACTGGATGCTGCAATTCTGGTTGACCTCCCTGCATTTCTCTCAAAATCTACTCTCTCTCCCCCTTTCTCTCTCTCTCTCTCGAAAGCGCATTAAGCCCAGATTCTGCTGCCTATGTACTGGTATACTTGCTTTGCTTAGAAAGCTTTGACACCTATTTTCGATTGCAATTCATCTTACGAGGGTACATTCTTGTGCGTTCGCAAAGAAGCTTGAGAAAGTTCAGCGTGTTGGGTCGACCATGCACTTCCTTTATCACTGAATATTTCTACAAACCTGTGAGCAGACTAAGATTTGGGCAACATTGGTGCCGGTAATCCGTGACGTAACAAGCTTATTGCTGTGCCAGCACCTGCATTACGAAAAACGATTTTGCTGCCTAGACAGCGGGGTGTGCGATAGAACATTTCCAGCTGTCTGCAGCGTGGTATTGTAAATTAAGCAATCCGCAGTGGCTAAAACTTCGATACAAGGTGACAGCTGCGCTTTATGCCACACGTGACGTCACCCACAACACGAAAAATTGTGGTCACTACGGGATGGGTGAATTTTAACGCAATAGCGTTAAAGAGCTCGTGTCGCAGAAAACCCGCCGCCGGCGTCGGCTCCGTCTGGTGTAAGCGAAAGGTCGTTTGTGCGTCTGTGACCTAAAAATCAAGTTACCGAGATAGCCACGGGAGGACGCTACTTATACACACGTGCGCGCGCGATCACACTGAAAAAGCCGCTCATTCTAAGAAAAAAAACAGTGCTCAAGGTCACGAGCACGGTAGTTTCTTTGCCCTGCCACTCCTCTCTGCTTAGCTTCCAGCGCTTTCGTCTTGACGAGAGAAGATTGATTGATTTGTGGGGTTTAACGTCCCAAAAAGGACGAGAGAAGATATAATGCGATCTTAGCATGCGACAAACCCTTGCAACTCCACTCGCACTGGACGGATTCATAAAATTTTTGTGACCTTTGAATTAGTGCGGCAATAAGCTCTTCTGGTGAATTCCTTCATTAGTTACTTGATGAAGTGTTTTAGGGCCCCATGAACGCATTTTTTTGACAAGTGTCACGACGAAAACGAGCCCATTCGGCGATAAAAGCTCGCGCTGGTCCAATCTATTGTGTGCGTGCTTGTGTGCGTGCTTGTGTTCGTGTGCACAAAATAGGCTTCTCGAGCCTATTTTGCGCCTAAATATTCTTGTACACTGCATTTTTCATGTATGTATAAATATAACATACGCTGCACTTCTATTTTATTACTGAAAAAAAAAACAAATTTTGCGTGCCCGTGTCATTACCCTTTTAGCAAGCGGTGGTTTTGTTAAACGAATTTCAAAAATGCAAGAATCAATTTCGGTTCGCTATATACAGATGCATTGTAGTTTCTAAAATTTCGAGTACAAGAGTAGCTCCGTGAAATAACTGCGTTGAAAGAAAGCTAGTGGAAGACATTTTTTCTAATCCGATTGTATTTCCGAGCTCGTCTTGCACATTTTCTTCCCTCTGACGCACTGTTCTCATTCGTATTATTCTGTTAAAGGGAAACTGTTTGGTTTAATGCAGCTTTTTATACGTTTTTTCTACCATACAAAGATCTTTTCTTGTGCCTTCTTGTGATCAACAAATAAATGAAACAACAGAGAAAAAAATAGTACTGGAAGGGACAATACAACTATAAAGAATAAATGGTGCAACTAAAACAAAATATGTATAAGAAATGGGGCACAATTTCTATATTACACACCCACACTATAACCAAAAGCTATACATGTTACGAAATTTCATTAAAAACTAGAGCCTGTTCGACTTCATATATCCACATGTTTCAAGCATTCGAATAACTTAAAAAACATGTAACATTTTTCATTTGTATGAAACAACAAAAATGAGCAATGCACGCTCCCCTTGAATACGTAAAATAGTTTGCTTGGTCTAGCTGCTCGTTAAAATCATTTTAGGTTTGAGGGATAAGACTACAAAGCTTTCTGGCAGCCGTGTCAACTCATTCACCTTTAGACGTGCTTAATTCACTTAACTATGACCACAAGGCTGTTCGAGCAAGAACTTCGCAGAAATGCACTGTCACAGAGATGTACGTTATCGAGAACCCATTTAATATTTTAAAGGCTCCCCTCAAGAGGACAACTTCTTTAGTTTACTGATGTAAGGGAATAGCTGCGTTACATTAACAGAGTCATTACGAGAGAATGTAAATTTTTTTCGGCTTTCTTTTCATGAAAAATGAAATATTCTGTCTGAAGCCCGTGGAGGTTACATACCCGCGCCCGCATTAATGATCAGAAATTCTGAAGAAAATTTGCGTAGCACTGTAAATACTTGATTAGTTCCTAATTTAAATCCGCAGCTATTCGTTTGTAAAAAATGAGCGTTGAAACCACTACAGCTATTGCGTTATGCGACTTTTTTTCAAGCAAAAAAATTTAAGCTCTCTCGGTAAAACATATACCAGTTCATTCCTGAGTCATAATAACATTGAACTAAGAACACCTTAAAATAGCGTTAGCGCTACCGCCTTCTGACACTCGATTTCATTTTGCCTGTATTGCCCCTCGTAGCGTGCGCGCCGTGCTCGCGTCATGATGACTTTTCCGTTTCCAACACCGCGCAATGTCGCTGCATAACCATATGTTATATATAGCCTACGAAATGTTTGATAAATAAAACGTACATTTTTATATAACTTTCTCATGAGAAGGTTTGACGCACACGTAATGAAACATGAATGCGTCAGTGCTAGAGAGGTATGACTGCATGCATTTCTAAGACCCGAAGCGGCAAAACCTGAATCTAAACTTAATGTAAGTTTAATGTTACCTGCATTGCATTGCACAGCGTTCACTCGGTACTTGCATCTAGATGACTTTTCCGGTTCTCACAAATCGCATAATCACTGCATACTTATATGTCATAATCTACGTAATGCCTGAGGAATAAAACATACATTTACTCATGGAATTCACTCCTCATACGCTTAACGAACATGGCAAGAGATACATGGACGTTAGTATTACGGTGTGATGGGTGCATGCGCTTAACTCACGCAAGAGCAAGCCGCAAATCTTAACGTTAGGCAATCGCCGCGTAATGCTCTTCAGAAGTATTGAGGTACGCAAGAGGCTGGCGACATACTGCAAAGTCGTGGAATCTGCCAGTATTAAAATAAGCGCGTTCCATCTGAGTCAGTCTGCTAGCAAAAGAAAGTTTTTTCTTTTATATTTAAGTCAGAAATGGGGAAGCTCACACAAACTTGCTGAGAATTTCTACGTAACGAACAACGAAAAGGTAACTTTGCGATATCATCTTCGTAACTATGTGATTCATTGCTTTTCTTGAAACTCCATGCAATGAAGCACTCTTAACGTTGTCTTTAGAGCGCCGATGAACCCGTTCTTCTGTTCATTAAGCAACGCGCCAATATTTTGAGCTGCTGTTCGGAGGAAGCTTGCGAAACACCTTTATCTCCCTAATGAAGAATGAAGAGCGCTCCAAGCAGACGCTTGAGTCATCAAAGATGAAAGGTCCGTGGTTCTAGAGCGATAAAACCAGCAATATATTGACTGAAGGTTGGATGCTTTCTGGCTATGGCGGCGCTTGTTTAGGCGTCCAATTTGAGGCGTGATCGATTACTGAAAGACGTTCATCCTGCGAACCTCTAAATGCCTGCAAGTTAGCGGGTAGAGCGCGTTGAAGAATCCAAATAACCTTTTTAAACTTCGTGAGTTATCAGTGGGGCAAAAAAAAATAGCCTCTAGATTACTCAATGCTTGTCGCTGAGCTCCTAGAAGCAGTAAAAAAAGGATTCTGTTTTTTTTTTGAGGATAATTGGTAAAAGGTCTACTTGAGGAGTTTTTGCACTTATGCACTGTGACTCTCAAGAATGGAAGTGAAATGTATCATTATTGAGAGGAGTGAACCATGGTAACCATTCTAGAAAATTCAGGACAAACCTCTTACGCCAGATATATTAATAGAGAAATCAAATCAAAATGAAAAAAACGAAGATATTTGCAGATGGATCATGCACTGAAGAAGCGTCAGCCTGTGTGGTAATTATACCCGAAAATCCAAAAAAGAGAAAGTACAAATCATCGCACAAATCTTCATCGACGACAGCAGAATTGGTAGCAATCTTTGAAGCACCTAAGCTTATCTGCGAGAATTCTAAGCCACCAAAGTGTGTGATATGCACGTACAGAAAACTTGCCCTTCAGGTGATCAAAAATGTGAGATCACTTTACAAAAATAGTGGACTAGCACAATGTATTGCAGAAACTCTAAAATAAGTCTCAGCGCAGGGTAAAAACATCGTATTCCAATGGAAACCGAGTTACATTAGAATGAAGGGAAAAGAAGAGGCTGACAGCCAAGCCAAAAAGGCATTGAATGAAGGACGGGATTGCATAATCGTTATGTCTTTAGCAGATATTCCGCATTTTGTGACGCAAGGAGCTAAACATTGTTCAATAGAGATGTGGTTTGATAGCCCTGACTCAAAATAATCAGTGCTTTATGAAGTTGATCCACACAGAACACTTTTTTATAGCGACAGATCTTCTACTACCCTTAAAGACCTTAATCCTCAAACTTCGATTGAAAGTAGCATACACAAACAGCTTCTTGTACAAAATACATCGATACAATTTCTTGGAATGCCATTGTGGTCATGCAGAAGAAAATGTTCGCCATATTCTTTTGGAGTGCGTCATATACGCGAATGAAAGAGAAAAATTAAGGAACAAACTAGCAAGTTTGGACAGACGGCCCCTCACACTAAAGAAATTACTTGGACCATGACCTGAGATTATTCTTCAGGGAAAGGTGAACATGTTCCTGACAGACTTTTTCGGGGAGACCAGACTGAATATATATATATATATATATATATATATATATATATATATATATATATATATATATATATATATATATATATATATATATATATATATATATATTTATATATATATATATAATGAGATCTAACAGACAGTAATGCCAAAGAATGTACAGGGGAATTTATTAGAACCAATGGAATGTAAATAAGAAGAAAGTGAAGTGGATGAAAAAATAACCAGCCGTGAGCAGGATTCGAACCTACGACCTTCGAATAACGCGTTCGATGCTCTAACCACTGAGCTACCACAGTGGCCTTCCCTCCATCCACTTTTTTGGGTTTATATGTGAATTTAGAAGTAAGGGTGACAGTCAGTGCCACCTATAAGCCAAGCGACGAGTGTGAAAACACTCTATTATGCGCATGTTTGGCGTCACGTAGCACGTGAACTTATTATGAGCGGGCAGCTGATTAATAGTCCCTTGTATACAACCTAATGACACCAAGCCTGCCAGTACGAGACCTTCGTTAATGAATAAGGGAAAGAAGTGTATACCTTAGGGCTCGTTTTTCCGTGTTTTAACACAATATTAATGAGATCTAACAGACAGTAATGCCAAGGAATGTACAGGGAAGTTATTAAAACCAATGGAATGTAAATAAGAAGAAAGTAAACCCAAAAAAAGTGGATGGAGGGAAGGCCACTTTGGTAGCTCAGTGGTTAGAGCATCGAACGCGTTATTCGAAGGTTGTAGGTTCGATTACTGCTCACCGATGGTTATTTTTTCATCCACTTTACTTTCTTCCTATTTACATTCCACTGGTTCTAATAAATTCTCCTGTACGTTTCTTGGCATTACTGTCTGTTAGATCTCATTAATATTGTGTTAAAACATGGAAAAACGAGCCCTTAGGTATACACTTCTTTCCCTTATTTTATATATATATATATATATATATATATAATGATTTAGTGCATATACTGATAGTAAAAAAGAAAGGTGTGCGTGTGAACAGTTCGACAGTGTAAACTGCTGCAGGCAAAATGGGCATTGGCGTGATAATTCAACTGGTTTTTGTGTGCTGTATTGTTGTTGTTTTTTTTTCAGATTGTTCATTTTTGGGTGCCGTTTGCTATTATTCTTTGTTCACTGCCAAACTTATTTATATCGAGCAGCCGAGGCAATATGGACCTCAACCTCTCCACACCAAAACAGTTAGAACAGAACAGAACAGAAATCAAAATTACAACTGCACCTCTTTTGTGCTTTCTGTCGGCAAAGAATTGATCATATTTAAAGCTGCACAGCTTGCCAAGAAAGGGTCCAGCTTCGAACCCTTGACGCGCGGCTTTTTTATAACGTGTTTTTTTTTGTCTAGATTTCATGCTGGAACATCAAAAGCAGCGTTAGTGCATTCTCTGTTCATGAACACTGATGCTAAGAACTGCGCCAGTTTTGTAAAGTAAGCAGTGGCACTGTTTTGCTTGGTAACTTTTCACTGTTGCGTTTTTTTTATTCGTTTTATGTGCTACAATTTTTGTGGAGGGAGTTTATTTCTAACGACTTAGTTAAGGATTCATTATGTCGACCACTTTTTCACAGGATCGTCTCATACTATATTGGGGACGGCTGCTTGATGCAATGGGTCTGCTTGCGGCCAAGCAGTCCGAATTTCTTTCCTTGTTGAAGCTTACCGTGCAATATATGGCTGATTGCAATATAGGGCTGAATTTCATCATTAGAACCGTGAAGTTTTCACTGCTTCTGCTTAACCTTTCTGGCTTTTTTCTTGTTGTTGTTCGTTCTTTCGTTGCTTCACTGCTTCAAGCAATGATGAACCGCATTCACGAGTTGTTGACTCTAACCTTGTGAGCTTGAAAAACGTTAACTAGACAAAGGCTAACTAGACAATGTCGAGACATCCTGTCTACTTGAGAGCTTGAGAACGTGCACGGAAAGAAAGAGGGCTAAGAAAGTTGCGCGGAAAGAGAGAGATTTCTGCGCACATGCTTTTTTGACACATGCACAGGAATCTTGCCATAGCTTGCCATTTCAATGTTGAAGATGGTGCTCCTTCCTGGCTCAGTAGCTAAGGCCCCACACCCATAAAAGGAAGGGGTCGGACGTTCGATTCCACGCGCCAGAGTTTTTCTAGATTTTATATTTCTTTCATGCGTTTCCACATATATATAAATACGTCTGCGTATACAGTCAATGGCGTTGTTCGCTGATGTCGACGCCGACGCCAGCGGCGAAATCCAGCCGAGAGTATTCACATAGTTCCAATCGCATTACAAAAATTGTTTAGGTGCCTTATGCAGAACAGTCTACAAACGTTGTGGTACCTCCTTCAAAGAAGATGTTGTTGGTGCAAGACGCAAAAAAATCAAAAACGAAAAGGGTTACTTCTTATACGCTATGACATTAGCGGCCGCATCAGCCTTCGCGACTGTCATCTGCCTGACATACATGGGTAATATTTTTTGCAGGTGGTAGAACATTCGCAGCCCTTAAACAGTCTATGTTACCTTATCATGATGTAGAATGGGAGGCATATCAACACAATAACAAACACGATGTCAATGAGCTAGCAAAGGTTCGGAAGACGAACATGCAGTGCCATTGCAAGGAAGCTTACCCAGAATACAATCTAATATTCTATATTATTTTGAAAGCCTTGACTTAAGGCTCAAAAGATAATGTACAAATACAAAGCAGCAAATAAAGTGAGAAAAACAGTACCACATGCACACAAACAACCAATGCCAGCACAAAAAAGCAGTTAGCCTTTGCCTTAGCTAATTTCATTTAAGCCGTATGTTTTTGTATGTAAAGATAAAATAATATATTCGTGGCTGTTATCTCTAACAATCTCGGAGACAACATTCAAAATTATTTTGTGCAGTCAATTGGAAATGTCATTAAATAAATGTGAAATATATCCAGGAGTGGATAGTTAATAAATAATAATTAGAAGGTAGAGCAGAGCACATGAAACCGGTGGAAAGAACTGTCTTGTTAGGTATTTACTTCAAATGAAACACCTACCAACCAACGAGAATTTTGCTAAAGAATCGGCAAGAACGTAATGATGCTTTTCCCCCATAATAGTTATACTGAACTAATAAAGTTTAAGTAATAAGCCAAGACACTACGTTGCGAAATCTTGTAAGGTCCTGATTCTTTGACAATATGCGAATCATTCAAGCAAATATTACATAAAAGGAGTCATATTAGCAGTAGTAAAAGTATAACAAGAGTGCACGCTATGAATAAATTAACAAAGAAGATTCATACATTCGGTGGAGGAAGAGCAGATAAGCGCAATAACGATCGAGATATCAGAGAACGCGGGAAAAAAGAACGAATGCTATTGATTTTGGGATTCAAGATAAACAAAGTTACCTCCAGAACGAAAAATAAAAGGAGGGGGGGGGGGACGCTATCACAGCCTTACGCTAACTGGTTGAAGCGAACGCGCATAAAACTTTAATAATGGACTATCATTGAGGTTTTTCGTATTCAAGACGACGTTTGATGCTGAAAAAAAAACCCCACAAACTCACTCAAAATCTCTCCGTGAGACAATGCTTGATGGGTCACACGGGATCATGGCGCGGTGAATCGATTGCTCCGTCTGCTGAACTTGGCTAGTTGCACGCCACTCACTTGTGCACGGCTCGTTGAAAATGAGCCCTCGCTTCTTGCGCAATGATCTTGATCGATGCGCGGTGCGGCGAAGGACCGTATAGATGTTTTCGCTCATGACCTTCGCCGACATTCCTCGCTTCTATATCTCCTTCTTTTTTTTTAGCAATATTTATCTAGCGTGCAACTTTTACACGCCATGTATGATACGCGACGCGGTCATGTGTTCCCAACAGCTCATGCATGTTCCACCACAATAAATTGCGTTTTAGGTCTATTTTTCGCATGACAAATTGTCCTTATGGATAAAATGAACAAAAGCATACTTTCATCTTAACAATTACGATTCCATGTGGGTACAGCGGAAAATATTTAGACATCCCATGAAGAAATGCTACTGAGTAACATGTGAGCAGCACTCGGGATAGGTGTGTCCACAATCACGCAAGAAATTGTGTTGAATCAAAAGCAGTGTAGCGAAAATGACACGTGTTGTAGCCATAACGTTGACAAAATGTCAAGGCAACATTTCCCATACTATAAATATGCGGCATCCAATATTCGTTGCCACGAGAAATCTGTCGTATAAACTTGCAACAAGTTGCAACATTTAGAAGCCATCAATTGAGCAAAACATTTCTCTTTTTTTTATATCAGAAGTGCGTGACGCGGGCCCATATTGTGCGGAAACAAAAACATCGAATCACTGTGAAATGTTTCAGAGATCGAATGTCGCAGAGAGAACGCCTAGTAATCAATTGAAACATTCGTCAGTCACGCGTATATCGCTTGTCTCGGTGTAGAATACAACCATTATTTTTAATTATTTATTTACAGAATACTGTGAATCCCCCATAATAATTACTACAAGGGTGAGCATCGCTGTCACAAGTTCTGACGTATGAAATAAGAATAATTAGAATAATAAAGAACAAGTAATCACTGAACGTGGCAGTACGGCATAGAACAATCATACATAGTTATTTGAACCATAACCAAGTACAAGGTACACCAATGGTACACCGACAAAAAAAAACAGGAGTCTAGAAGAAACGAAACATAGAAAAAAGAAAACACAGATAGAGTATTATTATCAACGAACCGTATTAAACAATAAATATATGCAGACAAGTGCTATATATTATATTATATAATATATTGTCACTGGCATGAATAGTCCGAGAAAAGATTTCGACATTGCCAATAAAAACGCCAGGCCTGCGCTGAAGGCGCAGCACAGTGACAGCGAAAGCTAGAAGAGTGGCCTCTCAGAACCTTTTCTGAACACTCATTGGGTGACTGTTGGAATTACCCTTGCTTGATACCCACTACAGCGTTAATATTAAATTTTTTGGGTAGTAGGCCAGCGTTCGCTATGCTATATTTCCGCATTCTTCTGAGAATCGTGGTATCCGCTAAACGCTCGCAAGGAATTCTGTGCCAATTGTTCATGCTGTGGCTAATGACGATGAGGAATTATGCCTGAAGTGAGTACGCACGACAGTTATTAGGGGAACAAGAACATGTTTTTGTAATAGGTTCGAGCATTAAACGACCCACTCGTTATGCTACTCGCATTGTGCGACGACTGCTTGTTCTTTCGCTGTTTCAAAACGCTTTATAAGTCGTATTAACGCGGTTGCTTTCATGACATCAAGCCTGCCTAAGGCAAGTTTGCCAACAAGTCCCGAGCCCCGGAGTAGCTTAGTGGTGAATACTGGCCTGGTAACCAGCGGACCCATGTTCAAGCCCCGCTTTGTCATTGGTACTAATGTTTTGCTCTCTAATTTCACGTGATGTGATTACGGGCACAGGCGGCGGCAACGGCAGACAACTACAGCACTGCGCGACACCTGAGTTGTGATTTCAAAACAGCTTTCGCTGTAAAAAATCTATGTCATTTAATACTTTGCCGCTTAGAGCGAACTTATTCGAGAGATGGCAAGTAAAATAGTATGCCGTGTACATCAAGAATTAGTCCGACACCAGGCCATCCACCAATGTTTTTTTTTCGTATGTTTAAAACCGCAATGATATGTTGACATTCTTACACACCTATGCTTATGTCTCCTCCGAAAGTCTATACATCGAATCATCTGAAAACCGTCTACACAGCTAGAAACGTGATTGCTACTCGCGTTCTCTGGGTAGAACCTGCGGTGAGGAGACAGACCACACAACAGCTGTGGCGCTGCGTGTAGAAGTCGAGGTACTTCCGCCCACACGAAGCGTCCAGGAAAACAGTGCGATCTGAACATTTTGCGTGCGTTCTAGCTCCCCAAGATATCTTCAGTTTCTTAAAGCGGGTTATTACATTGTTCGGATGGCGACGTCAGCTTCGCTGTTGCACCACTATGTTGAAACTTTTCAACAACATACTATACAGTTTTTAATGGTTCAGCAGAGCATCTTCTTTTGGAAAATGAGCCCAAACGAACTAATTAGGTTTATGCAAGGCTTGTTTTCCTTCCGTGATAAAAAACAACGAACATGCGCTCAGTGCTAATACTTGGTGTACCAAACCTGTAAATGCAATGTTAGATGTCTTGGCGTGCCAGAAGTTTTTCCAGAGTTGCACACGAAGGCTTTGCGTGGTTTCATACTGCGTACCAAGATTGTTGTTCCATTTCAGTTCGCATTTTACACTTTTGTACATTCTGAATTCCTCTTTAAAAAACCCATTCCCGTGGGCGAGCATGTCATGCACTTTACACTACTGCATCGTACCAAATTATCAACAAAGTTCATCAAAGCGTGTGCTTTTTTTCAGCATCGTGACAACAAGAAAAATATGTCCAATGTTTGATTGGAAGGTCACGCAGCATATCTTAGTTTTCGGATCATTCACTCGCCCCGGTGTTTTTATCTCTGTAAGCGAGTTAACATAATCACTCTTGGTTCGACCCATACTATACAACTTGGTTTTTGCTAGTGTTTCATTCATTATTTTCTGCCATAGTAATTAGTCAGTGAGTTCATCTAGAAGGCCTTGTTGCTGTGCTAGTGCTATATCACATTAGGGAAAGACTTAGTTGCCTCAGCGTCTGAAGAATGACGGTCACGGGAACAGAGCGTCTTTTCTTATGCCTCTTTTCTTGACGCCCTTTTCTTATGACTCTTCTTTATTCTATATAAAAATGACCCCTATAGGAATCATAAGGCATCTAAGTTTTTTTCTTAGCGTAACTTTCTCGAAAAAAACTCCCACTAACGAAATTTATCAAGTGGCCACGTGTGCCTAAATTTGCTTCAGTTACAGCAAATTGTGCATGGGTCCATCGTAATAGGTTAGCTGCTATACATGACTAATTTTGTAAGACCTCCAGTAGCTGCTTCTCAGGCGTTCTACAAAAGTGGCAGAACACAGTGGCAGAAACTATGCGAGGTTGCAAATGGGGAAACCGCAATTGTTTAATAAAGTAAGTGTAACACACGCAGCCCATGTCTCTGGCAGCATTTTAATACCTACATAAAGAGGGGGCGCTCCACAATATGACAGTGATATACGACGCTGACTGTCGAAAAACAGTGCCCTAAGCCAGACACGGCTCGAGTTTTTTTTTCTGAAAAGAGAGATCAAACTGATTTTTACATGTAATGCCAAGTGGCCGTCATCACTCATCAACTTGCTTCAAAATTTTTCTGAACAAGGGGGCCGAATCCATGAAGATATTTTCTAGTAAGTGTGGTTATACCTGGCATGTGACCATATTTAAATGGTATGCGCCACGCTGTCTAACTATTATACTTTTCAACAAGTTTACAAACATACCGAGAGTTTTTAGGACTTTCTATATAGATTGTGTTTCACGCACAAAACCAAGCCACTGTTTACTAACTCCCATGTCGGATATACGCTGACTTGGTTTTTTTATTCTATTTTTTGCTACTGAAACCTGAAAAGGACTTTATGGACGTTCTGTATAGGTCACGGCAGTACTCGAGTACATGCTTTGTTGCTGTAACAACTGTTGCTGTACGAGGGCACCGCTCAATAAACGCTGAAAAATGACAAGAAGAAAAAGCGTCGGAGCAGAAAAAGCAAGTCTGGCGAGATCAGTGCAAGCACCATGAGGTTTCATGCTCATGGTACGCAATAACCAACACACGCATATGTAGCCGAGAAAAATATTTGCTTTTTGCCCTCGTGTGAGAGTGCGCACAGACTGACAAAAGTATCGCCGTTTGTTTGTCTTCCAACTTCTCGAAGACAATAGATGTGCCACTGGAGCGACGACATTGGGGCTAAGATATAACTGAAGTTATTTCTGCCAATTGACGTAAAACAAGATTATTGGCAGAAGTTCCTGATATAATCATTAAATTCGCCTCACTATCGGGCTACGTAAAACAGGGCAGAAACTTGCCGTCCGTCTTACTTCCTGGAATACACATAGGTCGAAAGCTGTATTGTGCTGTTTCGGAGTCACACACGCACACACACACACACACACACACACACACACACACACACACACACACACACACACACACACACACACACACACACACACATATATATATATATATATATATATATATATATATATATATATATATATATATATATATATATATATATATATATATGTATATATATATACACTGGACAGGAGGATGCAACTCGATTGCATTGTGCCCAGTATCTAGAAAAAAAAATAAATCCGGCAGTGAGCGTCAGGGCGACAGACTTGGAGCCCAGCCATCACAAATGAAACGAGTTTATCGTGCGAATTCAACCCAGAGCATAGAGCACGAAGAGAAAGCGGTGTCAGAGGAAGTTAGCTTGTGGTCACCAAGCGCCCTCCCTTCTAGGTTTCTTACCTTCATGACGCTATGCGCGACTGTTAACCATGAGAATGATTTTATTTTGCTCGGATCAAAGCAAACCGTTTTGTGTGTGTGTGTGTTTAGTAAGATGATTAACCTTTTGACAGGACCGAAACAACAGTTTTTCAAGGAGGATTTCAGAATGTGTATAACCATATGAGGCACAAAGGAATCCTATTGTCCAGTATACTGGACATGGTTTTGACCGTGAATACAATGGTAATTAAAAGCCTCCAAAAATCTTTGGCATGCTTTTCAAAAAACCTGTTTGCTTGAATTGTATATATATATATATATATAAATATATATATATATATATATATATATATATATATATATATATATATATATATATATATATATATATATATATATATATATATATATATATATATATATATATATATATATATATATATATATACAGATGTGTGTCTGTCTGTGTATATGTGTGTCTCACTTCCACTTAGTGTCAAACTAGCTGGTGCCCCTTTCTTTTCTTTCTCTAGTTTACTTATCCGCAAGGCAAATGTGCTGTGTCCAGACAAGTTTTTGTTGTCGCCGTCGTATTTCCTACAAGTCAACGTAATGTATCTTCTTGATGCTTCGCAATCCCTGCTTGATCGGTCATTTTAAACGCCGCAGCATCCCCGCACAAGTGCTGCGGTTTTTGTGGATCATACGTCCATTTTTCGAAAAGTACAGCGTTCAACAAAAAAAGAAAGTCATAAAGTACTTATTTATCACGTTATTCTTTCATGATATTACTATCTTTGATCATGTCTAGATATAGCATTTCAATATTTGCGCATGTTTAGACTGGCCTATGAGGCTGATAAAAACAATTCAGAGAGCTTGCATGGTTCTGCTCAATTACGCGTGCCAAGAAAGGAACAACGAAAGGCCAGCTGAGCTAAAATAAGACGTTTCCTTGTCATCTACACACTATCTTTTTTAGGGGCAAAATTTGAGCGCTCCCTGTTATAAATACGCATCTGCGAACAAAAAGAAAATCTGTTGGTGTTATAACAGCCGCAGATACAGACCAGTGAGATTAACATTTGTCCCGTAGTAGACATACAGATTTTATATTGATAATGATTAATAATACTACGATAACAAAAAAATTTAGATAAATATAACATACCTAATAATCCTAAATCGATGAAGCTGTAACTCGTGCTGGTACCACTGCTCCACACGTGCCGCAATGAACCTTTTAAGGGTGACAGAAGTCCTGATGCTTCAACTGTTACAGTCAACGAAAATGAAAATAGCAAAATTTCCTAAATGTGCCTATGGTGTATAGGGTTACTTTTTTGAATACACGGACATTTAAAGCGTTTTCAGGCTAATGTGCCACCACTACATTTTTTAAATATTTTATTCTTATAAAGCTGTGATTGATTGATCAATTTATTTATAGATTGACTGAATAAGTTAGAGATTGATTATTTGATTGTTTTAATAATTGATTGATTGATTTATCGATGAGATGCAGATGAACGATATGCGTTTGACAATGAAAAAGACAGTTAGGCAATCAGTATGCAGCCTAAATCGCACGATCAGTCACGTTTTTGATAGAGCAAAGGAAGCCTACTATTTACATGGTCCAACGTTGGTCTTGATGTCAGTTTATTTCGCTCAATTCACATTACATGGAGCAGCGTTCGGGCAAAGTACAGTTACTGACACATACGATACCCAGAGCTTCGCCTACTCTTCATGATTCCCTTCTATGAGCTTCGTCAAGTTTTAGCTGCGATGCCCGGAATATATACACAGTGTCCCACATAACTTGAGCCAAGAATGTGAAAGTAAAAGGCACTTAGGAGGCGAATTGAACCAAACGCATACTACTCACACTGGCCTGTAGGTACTCAGGCAATTTTTTTACCCCAATACTAATTCATTATTAATTTTCAATTACTCATTTTTTAATTATGGGCTGGAAACCCAAATTATTAACACTGAAACCTACTTTCAGAAACCACCGACTAAATTGTTCAGTGTACGATACGTCTCGCGTTGTTATTTTTTCCACGTTGTAAAGAAAGCCATGAAATAGGGAAAAAAGCCGTGTGATAAACCGCGAGTGCACTGACAATGCTGGTATATGCTTTCTTTACAACGCGGAAAAAATAACAGCGCTAGACGTATTGCACAGGAAAAAATTCAGTTGGTGGTTTCTGAAAGTATGTTTCAGTGTTCATATTTTGGGTTTCCAGCCCATAATTAAAAATAGTTAATTGAAATGAAAAAATAAGTAGTCTGGGGAGCAATGAAAATAGCCTAAGTACCTACGGGCTAATGAGAATAGTACGCGTTTAGTTCAGTTCGCCACTAAAGTGTCGTTCATTTTCAAATTCTTGGCTCGAGTTATGGGGGACACCCTGTATATACAATCGGTGGTACTGAGCAATCAAGCGTTCCGAAGAACCCAGTGAACAGCTTCTGGGCATTGATGTTAAGCGTAGCAGGAGTTGCTCTGCACGTGGTCAAGTCGATCTGTGATACGAGAACATAGTCTAAAAGACGTCGCAGGAATTTAAACACAAAGCAACCCTTGCTTTTGATTTGAACGACTCGTCTTCCCAGCAGGCCCGCTGAAGTTATCAGTTATTAGGCAGCAATTTATACAATGAAAACAAAGCCTTGAAAGGCTAGCTTTGGCAGCCGCAGCAGCCCATGCTTGGTAAAACTATTCTTCACGAACTTCTGTACCATGGCGTTATTCTCCCTCTAAGCGTGAAATTCGCGAATGAAGAAGATGCCGCACTGCACTTGTCGTTACAAAAGTGGTGAAGTCAAAACAGCTGGTGTTATCTGATATATGCAATTCGAGTAGCACAGAAACGCTTGGAGAGTAAATAATGCAGTGCATGCACCACAGAACTCTTGAAAAATTTTAACTTCAATTTAGCGCCATAAACAGCAGCAAATCGCTTTGAGTCGGGACCATATGTTGCCAGACATTCAAAGTAGCTTATCTACAGGAAACTGGTATCAAAATTGCGCTCACGAACATGGAAAATTTTTGACCGACTTTTTAATTGATTTTTTATTAACACTTTTATGTTGTGGAATTTTTCGCCCACCGTCCTTAATGAAGAAAAAAGTGGTGACTTTCGCTAGACAGAGACTTCCTCAAAATTTGATAAAAGCAACTTTTTTTAAAGTAATACATTAAACGAAATCTTTTAATTCAGCTCCGATATTTATACGACGAACAGTATGCTTATAAGTTGCGTAGCTGAGCAGTACGTGTTAGATGTTAGTTCTGCGGACAAAGAAGTTATACAATCTCCTGTCAGTGGTGCCACTGCAAAATGGTGTGAGCCACAATAGGCTGTTAGGGGCAAAGAGCAGCGTTAAACTCTCGAAAACCTGATCACACTTGTTTTCATCCTAGTTTTTTTTTTTTCAAATTCGTCAGTTCGATTCGAATACTCTTTTTCAGCAACCAGAACCAGTGCGTTTGAATCGGTGCTGAAAGTTCAGGATAACTTTAATTCATGGTGTTTGAATAGGTTCTCATTGTTGTTATATGCAATTACGTTTTCCTACCTATAGAAGTCTGCTCAGTCGACGGTTTCAACTGAAGAAGTCTCGATAACGTTACAGTTTCAGAGGAGGGAGCCCAAGGCTTCGCGTACGCAATTTCTTAGCTGTTCACCAATGCCCATGCACGCTATTCTTCTGAAATGCTTGGTTATGCAAGTAATATAAGATTTCGAGCTAGTTGGTTGATCATGCCAAGGCGAGAACAGTGCCCTTCCTGTATTCTCCATGTCTGTCCTCGTCAGGTGCGCATCGGAGTTTGCAAAGCACCTGTGCACCCATTTTTGAAAGCACTCCGGGGTGTTTCGAAGAAATGTGACTAACATTCACCATGTCAGAACTTTGTGCACGATAGGATGCCCGAGCGAATAAAAGAAAGCCATGGAGGGGAACAGTAATTCTATTAGGTTTGTAACCCTACGTTTCGTAAACAGAATGAGAAGTGACCAGAAAGATAAATAGATCGATAGATAGATAGATAGATAGATAGATAGATAGATAGATAGATAGATAAATAGATAGATAGATAGATAGATAGATAGATAGATAGATAGATAGATAGATAAATAGATAGATAGATAGATAGATAGATAGATAGATAGATAGATAGATAGATAGATAGATAGATAGATAGATAGATAGATAGATAGATAGATAGATAGATAGATAGATAGATAGATAGATAGATAGATAGATAGATAGATAGATAGATAGATAGATAGATAGATAGATAGATAGATAGATAGATAGATAGATAACTTTATTCGGGTCCGGAAGAATCTTCACCCCGTTTTTATAGGGGCAAGACTGCGGGCCGCTCCCCCGTTGGTACAAGGAGGCGAAGCCTCACCGCCGCACCGTGGGCCTTCTGGACAGCCCGGAGTTGGTCAAACCAGTTGTGGCTCGTGAGGAAAGCAGAGAAGGCTTCCTCCGTCAAGCCGTGGATTGTGTGCTGCTGCAAAGAGGGATAAAATGAAAAATAAGTCAATAACTAAAATAAGAACTTGGTTTGAAGAAACTATCCCAATCTTATTCCTAAATAATCTGAAAGCTTAGCAAACGTCGGAAGCATCTCCTCGATTGATCAGAGGAGTAGCGTATATTGAACCGGTAATTTATTCTAGAGCCATTCTTATGGCGCCTCTACCAGCAAAAACAACCTTTCAGTAGCCCTTTATGTTCCTTTTGTATATGTAGTTGTTGACCAAGTGTTAAGAAAATAGTAAGCGAAAACACCTGGAGCCCAGACGTGAGGATATTTGCTATTGCCATGCACCCCAGCGCGGACGTTTCACGTCCCTAGCGACTAGGTGTTGGCAGTTTGCTCACGTTCGGAGCGTCGCAACCACGTGGGAAGTGAGGCATTAGGAGTAAGATCAGTTGTTTCAGGGTCACCAGTGTTCAGAGCCTCCTTTAGTGCTTTTTTTTTTCTGTGAATGAACATGACTAGTTCAGGGTTGCGGGTTACTGCCAGGAAGCATGAGAATTTTTGCTACGATTTACGGAAAAGCTTTCAGCACCAACATTTTTTTTTCACGCGGTATTACTTTTCGTATGCCTTTTTTTATTTTTTAAAGAGACTTGCTTTCGCATTTTGGTGTGGGATGTTTGGGTTTGATGAACTTTTCAGTCACGAATTCTGAAGGTGAAGAAGAATGATGCCAGAAAAAAGGCAGGGAGATTAGCTGCGTCTGGGTCTAGTTTAGTACATCCTATAATGGTGTAAAGCAAGAAAGGTTAGAGAAAAGGAGAGAAAAGTCACTGTGGCAGCCGACGTAACAGTTCAGCTTTTGCTATCGCAGATTGTAAATCAGTCCAATATGCTTTAAAAAACACAGCAGCACTTTCGTTGCCCTTCAGAACTGTGATGGGGAGCCCCAGGGTCCCAATATCTTCTTGGCGGTTAAAGCAATTCCGTCCAGGCAGTTTAGAGCAGCACAAAAATTGGCTCATTCAAACTCTAACTCTTATTCTTTCATTTGCCGTATGACGTACTGCAAATAGGATTTGGTATCCTGTTCCTTCTCTAAAATTTATAGAATGTCTTTCTTTTTTTGTTATTTGCAGTTTTATGAATGCCCAATAACTGAGATAACTGGTCAGCGAAAGGTCGCGATTTGAATGTCACAAACCCAAACCGTGCCGTAGATTTTAATCTATTTTGGTCTGACACAACGGAAATTAGTTTGACGTCAGTGGCTACAAGTGTTCGTCGCAGATACTGCCGAATCGACTACTGCTCGTCACTCACTCGGTCGTTGAGTAATCCAGGGCGTAGAAGTATTCGTCTGTGCTATGGCCCTCGTCGAAATGGTTTGCGCACCTGCTAAGTATAGCTCAAGGATTTTCGTAACTGCTGCAAGGTTACGCTTTGACGACCGTGAAAACTACAAAGTTGATGAGGTGTGTAATGGCCGTTAACAGTTTTGATGAGTAATTTTGAATTAGAGAGTTTTTGACGGGTGTATACGAAGTGGAAAGCCCGCAAAATTTTTGAAGGCGAAGAAAGGACATGGAGCCAACAAACGGTACCATCAAGGCCTCACGAAAAAATGAAAGCTCGGTGCAGTCAGTGTCACTTGTTAGCCCTGTTCGGAACACAGAAACGAGATACAGGAAAGCAAGAGCGATACAGATGAATAAGGGAAAGGTCATTAGGCTGACGGGAAAAAACTTTTGCTTTCCTGCCTTGCACAAATAGGTGAATAAAGAAAAATAGAGAGCAGAACCGTGAGTGTGCAATGAAAATCTTGAATGGGAGGAAATGAACAATGGTGAAAATGATCTTGTGCGTGACTCCCGAGTAACTACCACCATACTGCATTGACCCACTTCGAGTGAGGCGGCTGTCATGGAACTCGTGTCATGTCGAGATAATCGTGAAACTGGATATGAAACTATAGAATGATAAGACACCACTTTATTAATCAAGGCACTCTCCTGTTTAATAGCAGGGATGATGCGGTAGAGGTTTGCCGTGTGCCGTAGATAGGAAATTATAATAATCATGAACCAGCTGTCGCTAAATCACTGCTTAAGCGTCCTGTACAGACTGTTAACAAAACTCGTGGCCCCTAATCGGTGTTAGCGGCCCCTGTGATATCTTGGCTTTTAATGCACGAGTGTGAGGAGTGGTGGTATTTGCGTAATTTCTGTGAAACATACGCGCTGTAGCAGAGACTAGGCATAGCGGTCTAAAGCGTAAAATGGTATGGTATAGTATAGTATGATATGAATTGGGGAAAAAGACAAATGAGATGATAAAAGCGTAGACAATTAGACAGGACAACCTAATATAGCAGCAGCTCTCCAGTGACACTGGCTTATTGAGAGCTGCACTAGTTTTCTTGCGTTACGTAGAAGATGACACGACATGGGGCAATGTGAAGGATCTGGTGCTCCGACGTGAGATAAATCGATGCAGTGACCAACACACCTTAAGGTAGTCAGATCAACACTGTGTCGGTGAATGGTTTGCGTACGCTCGAATGATTTCTGTGCACGATTCCACCAGTTAGCTTTATTTGTTCGCCGCAGTGGTATAATGGCTTGTCAGCTCTGACCGCGAAACTTGCTGGTTACATCACAGCCACAACGTCAGCATTTAGATGTTGACTAAATTACAGAAGCATAGCGTGAGGGCCCGTTAAAGAACACCAGGTGATCTACCTTTCTGGAGCCCTACAATACGGTGTTTACCAATATCATATCGAGCTGCTCTGGCGCAAAAAAAATTTCATATAATTCCATGCCATTTTGCGTTATGTAGGAGAAGACACACAATACAGTATGCTAGAATTACACATTTGTTTTTTATGAACACCATGTAGCCTTTTCAACTCGGTTCTTTTGTTTGCTACACTGCCTAACTAACTTCGAAATTTTTCTCAAAAATCCTCGTCGTACGCATACCTAGAGTCGTTACAACGTAAGGAAGGAAGCAAACAGAAAGGGGGAAGCCAGGGAGGTTAACCATAATAACATCCGGTTGGCTTCCTTACAGAGGGGGATCAGGTAAATGGACCAGAAAGATGAGAAAGAGGGAGGAGAAAGAAACGAAAAAGAAAGGAAGAGATAGACAGTAAATTCAGTGAAGCGTGTAGATCTCCACCGCAAGTCAGAGGCATTCACGCAGACCCATCGTCTTCAAAAAGCACAAGGCTGCTTTCACTGTCCTGCGGGCTGTCGAGAGATGTGAACGGTGCTGTAGTTGCACCTACATAGAAAGTGGCCCACCAAACCTTAACCGAATCGCGTACGCGAATATTTGTCCCTCTGAGGCAAATGGAGTACAATGACATAGCAGGTGCTCAATATTTTCGTCGCTGCCGCAAACATCGCATGCCGCACTGTCAGTCATTCCGACTAACGAGGTATATGCTTTCGTCAAAGCAACTCCCAGCCAAAGGCGATAGAGAATCGAAGCTTCACGTTGATATAGGCCAGGTGGAGGCCAGAATTGCAGTGAAGAGTCAACTTCATGTAGTCGGATACGTCATCTATTTGGTGCGTTCCACTCACTCAGTGGAAGACTGCTGGCCAGTCGACAAACCTGCTTCACAGTGTCTGTTCTTAAAAGCGGAAGTTTTTCAGGCTTTCAGTGGTTACCTGAGCAGTGGGGTATCAGCTGAAATGATTCTGCAGAAAATGCTGCTCGTGCGTCACATCAAGGAGCAAATAACATTACGACGTGAGAGAATGCAAGCCTGTTTGAAAGAAATTGATTGTTTTTGTACGAATAGAAAATGAGGCTTTTATGTGAAGTCATTTCTGACGCGCTGTATTGAACACTGGTGGTTATTTCACCTCTCTCTCTTTCTACCTTGCTTTTACTCGTATTAAAATTAGCATGAGCATTTGATTCATACCTTTTTTACAATAACGAAAATGTGATCAGTTTGTAGTCCAGAAATGAAGGAGTTTATTGGGAGCCTCTATTTAAACAATGTATTCTCTTAAATTTAAGTACAAGTGTAACTTCTCCTGCACGTTCTGTGAGAAAGTGACTTTTCATCTTGTAATTAGGTAAGCATAGACGTGTGATCATAAGCAAGATGACGACTATCTTCTGTGTGAATACGTCTTCATATCAATGATCATAAGCATCTATTTGCTAAAATATTCTTTGCACTGTCTCAACACTTTTGTACTCACATGTAAAAACACTTCTTCCGGTCCAAGCCTTCTCATAATATTTGTTAAACACAATATTTTTTTCTGGTTTGCTAATAATTCTATTAATTCTACTGCCTAATTTCCCAGCCAGCCAGTGTTCCTAATAAGGTCATTGTTTCCATCCATTTCCTACGGTTTTGTTTTAGCTCTGTCTTAATCCCTGATATTTTGTGTGTGGCATGTACGAGCCATTCACCCTGTACCTTTCCGAAAAGGGGCCTTGAGCTTTGTACATCGGCATTGCTCTCCCTGGGATCATCAGCTATAGGACACTGTAACGGGATCATTTACGAGGCTATATTTACCTTTTTTAGAGAATCAAAGAGAATGTCATGTTAAATTTATCAGGGCTCACCAGTCCTCTCACATTAACTATATTAAGTAATTGGTTTACATCTTTACATTTAGGCAGCATTGCATTGAAAGATACTAAAATTATCACGAATATTTTCCCTATTTAGAATATATTTTTTCGCATATACTCTCGCTCTCGTTCTTTCCCGTTTATCATAATTTTTTATTTATTTTATTTTTTTATAAATATCTGCTGCCGAACGTCTCATGGCCGATCACCCGTGGTGGGTAGTGTCATTATTCCAGGAATCTTCATCATCATCATCATGAACTGCAGGGGGCTTTATAGAGTGTTTTAGTGAAACATTTCCGCTCCGGGTGGTTCCTGCCATCTCGTCAAGTCAAGCCGAGTCGTATAAATAGAATTTCCACAGCCAGTGCCAAACTGCTTGCTTGCCAAAAACTTAATCATACTTCTTTCATTCAAAGATGTTCCTTTGAGAAGCTATTTTTAATCATCGAGTGTATGAATCGTTGGATGAATACTGACTGAAAAAAAAACTGGCGGATCCCACGTACAGTGCGAATTGATGATATGCGAAGCGCGAATGAAAAAAGTTTGTATGTCACTTTAAAATCAGCACAACGTTACGGGGTGGAGATAAATGATGTCAAACATATCTTCCGTGTCGTGATAATCATGTTTGAATGTGTCGTTTACTTTTGTCATCTGTTCACGTCATTTAGTATATGTGGAGCTAGCGAAACGCCTGCAAGCACGCTATGAGCGTGGTATGTTGTCATGTTCTTACATGACACGCGTGTCAGGATTATCATGTTTGCACCAGTCATATATTTCGTCGTCCATTGATGTCACGTAACACCAAATTTGGTATATATGGAGCTAGCGAAACGGCCCCGAGCGCACCATGAAGGGCCCAATATACTTCATTGTAGCGTTGACGGGTGCGCACGCTAGGCACAGCGACACTACGTTAGCAAAACACGAGCACTGTTTAGTCTGACGCCAGGCGCGACCCGACAGCAAACGCCCCAAGCTGCGACATGCTGCATTTTGCGTTTATGCGTTACCCACACAACACTGCGTCTACCTCTCTTCGTGACAGAGGGACGCCGGACGCGCTGAAACGCGCATGCGTCAGAGCAACACAGCACGACGCGTGCCTGCGAGTATATGGCAGGACTGGCGCTTGGCATGGCAACGCTGGCGTGACGCGACGAAATGAACGTCAGCGAGCACGCGCATCATGGCACTTCGAAATGTATTGGCACCTTGACTGTGGCATGTAGTCACGTTCTCACAAAACACGCACCTCATGATTATCATGTCTGCACCGGTCACATACCTTTGTCGTTCATTGAAGTCACGTCATACCAAACATGGCATATGTGAAGCTAGCGAAACAGCCGTGAGCGCATCATGAGTGTGGCTGGTAACCACGGTATATAACATGCATGTCGTGATTATCAATGTTGGATGTGTCATTTACCTATGTCGTCCATTCGCGTCACATAATACCGAATTCGGTACATGTGAAGCTAGCGAAACGACCGCTAGCGCATCATGAGCGTAGCATGTAGTCATGTTGTTCCATGACACGCATTTCATGAGTATCATGTTTTGACCAGTCGCATTCCTTCGCCATCCATTCACGTACCGTAATACCAAATTTGGTATATGTGACCCAAGCGAAACGGCGGCGAGCACATCATGAGCGTGGCATGTGGTCATGGTGGTACATGACACACATGTCACAATTTTTATGTTGGGGTTTGTCCCTTGTGTTCGCCATGCAATTATGTCATGACATACCAGTTTTGCAACATGTCATGTGAACGAGACCACCGCAAGAGCAGCAAGACCATGAAATGTAACTCATGACATTAATGACATACATGTCAGGATTTTCATGTTATGTCTAGTCACTTAAGCTCGCCATATAGTAATGTCATGCCGTGCCAAGTTTGGTATCGATACCATTATCGAAATGGACAGGAGAGCTAGAAGTCGTAGGCGGCTAGATAGATAGATAGATAGATAGATGGATAGATAGATAGATAGATAGATAGATAGATAGATAGATAGATAGATAGATAGATAGATAGATAGATAGATAGATAGATAGATAGATAGATAGATAGATAGATAGATAGATAGATAGATAGATAGATAGATAGATAGATAGATAGATAGATAGATAGATAGATAGATAGATAGATAGATAGATAGATACCCTTAAGGTCACCGAAGCTCGTTAAGAAATGCTTCGCATTTAATAGGTTGCCGTTTGAACAGTGAAGGACGTAATCCTCGGTGGATGGTAATGGAGAAAAAGAACATCCTCGGTGGATCAATGCACCGCCTCGCATTCACGACGTGGAGGTTTCACGTTCGACTTCGCGCACCAGAGTCTTTTTTGGATTTTTTTCCTTTTTGCGTTTTCATATATAAAGATACGTATACATATACGGTGCATGACATTGACGCCGGCGGCGGAATCCAGCCCAGAGTGTCCATATAATTGCTATCGCAATAAAAAAAATGGAAGAACCCTTAAGCTTCGCCTTTAAGTGTTGAGCGCGATAGTGAAATCCGGCCCCTAGTGTGCCCTTCAAATGCTAAGTGCATACTTAAATATTAAATATTATTATGTTTTTACACACACACACACACACACACACACACACACACACACACACACACACACACACACACACACACGCACACACACACACACAGTAAATTGTACCAGCGCATGCTCGAATGGTACATACAGATTTTTGATCTAAAGCAAGAGTCGCATGGCCTCCAAGATACAGGCCGCGCACTTGCCATCTCGGAGGCCGTAAAGAGTCTGAGAATGCGTCACAGATGGCAGCAGATTATCTAGCCTTTGCTGTTTGCTTGATCACCGCCTATGGAGAGGCATGATATGTTTTCCGCTAGATGGACGAAGTCGCCCATTGTTAGAGCTGTTTGAAAGTTCCTATGTATTTTAGTGGTGATGACTGCACTATCTTGGCCTTTTTAGAAGTAGTTTGATGGCCTCCCAAATGCGCCTACAAATCGCCGAATGGACTCGTTTTCGTCACAACACCTGTAGAACAAGATGCGTTAAGGAGACTCCTTCCACCTAATGGCATTTATGTAATGTTCTTTTTTCCTCGATGCAGCTGCAAGTAGCATCGTGGCTTTGTGGTAGGTCACGTGCTTTCCACGCGAATGGCCCGGGTTCGATCCTCATTGGGATCAAACATTGTATTTCCTTCTTTCTTGATTTTTCGCTCATGGTTGATTTTTCGCTCACAACCAACGGTGCCGACGCCGACGGTGAAATTTCTGTGACACGAGTTCTCTAGCTCTATAGCGTTAAAACGCCAGGCCTGTCTGGACGGCGCACCAGTCACAGCGAAAGCTAGAAGATCGGCCTTTCAGAGCCCTTCTTAAACACTACTTGGGTAACTGCTGCTAGCACACTTGCGTGATTCCCACTGCGGCATTAATAATTAAAATTTTAGGGCAGTAGGCTGGCATTCTCTATGCTATTTTTCATCATTCTGAGAAGCGTCGTATCCGCTAAACTATTGCGAGGAATTATGTGCCAATTCTTCATGCAGTGGCTGACGGCGATGAGGAATTATGTCTAAAGTGGCTAGATGGGCAGATATGCTGGGTTTAACGTCCAAAAACCACCATATGATTATGAGAGACGCTGTAGTGGATGGCTCGGAAAATTTCTACCACCTGGGGTTCTTCAAGGTGCACCCAAATCTGAGGACATGGTCCTACAGCATTTCCTCCTCCATCGAAAATGCAGCCGCCGCAGCCGGGATTCGATCTTGTGGCCTGCGGGTCAGCAGTCGAGTACCTTAGCCACTAGAACACCGCTGCGGGGCCCTGAAGTGGCTATGCGCCACCGTTAATAGCTGAACAAAAACAAGATTTTGAAATGGGTTATTGCATTGGACTACCACTCGTTACGCTTTTCGCATTGTGCGATGACTGCTTGTTTTTTCGCTGTTTGCCTAATAAGTCGTACTAACACGATGGCTTTCCCGACATGAAGCCTGCTTAAGGCAAGTTCGCCAACAAGTCCCAAGCACTGTAGTAGCTCAGTGGGCCGGGCTGGCACCCAGCGGACCCAGGTTTGAGCCCCAGTGTGTCACTAATACTAGGGTTTTTTCTTCTAATTTCGTGCGATGTGGTTACGGAAGCCGGCGGAGACGGAGGCGGCGGACAACTACAGCGCTGCGCATGACCCGAGTTGTGATCTCATAACAGCTTTCGCTGCACATCGTGGAATATTTTACAGCGCGACGGGTTAGATACGGACACAGAAGGGACACAGCGCTGAACTCTCAACTGAAATTTATTTGGAAAGAGAAAGGATTTTATTATATGAAAAAATAAAGAAAATATTCCACGATGAACATCCACCAACTCGCCCAACTCAGGATTCTGCTTTCACAGTAAATGTATTGTGATTATGTGCAACGAAAACTGGGCTGAACTTGTTACTCACCACTGGTCCACTAAATATGATGACAGGGGACTGGTGGCAAACACCAATACTGATTTCTAAAGAGACATAACCAGTTTTTAGAGAAGCACTAATAAGCCATCGGGACTGACTACAGTGATAAGCACCATGGCCACACGTTTCCACTTCACTAAAACTTCTGTACGACGTGCTGCCCTGGTATGTCTAACAAGAGAATACTAGGAAACTAGAAAGGCTACGGCGGCTGTGAATTTCGCCGAACACTTATGCAACGTCGGCGGCTTCAATTTAAATGTGCCCATTTGCCTTGCAAGAGGGGTCACCTCCTCTGGTGTGCTAGGCGGTAGCTGCCGAGTGATCTTCAGAGAAGTTCTGGCTGAGGATTGCTCGGTCGCTTCCGTGTTTTGTCTTCTGCCCTCGGATGTTGACTAGGAAGGCGATGGCACGAATTCAAGTTGATGTTGCTTGACACCTAATAACAACATTCACAACGTAAGTAGGAAAACGTAAACATGACACAAGCTCTCACTATGAACGCGGACAGTCAGTGATCCTCTTGTATGTGTGTTTTTTCTTCCGTATTTGTTATTTTGGCAGGTCATCAAATAGTGTTTGCCTATTCTTGTTCTTCCTTCCTGTTGCCTACCTGAGGCCAAGGCTTGAGCATCAACTGACTTAAAAAAATTGCGGAATAAAAAGAAACGGTTGTTCCGTCAGGCAAAGCAGACTAATTCGTTAGCCCGTTGGCACGTGTACAAATCTGTCCTTTCCGAATACAGAGCAGCTATCAAGGAAGCCAAGCGCGTTTTTCTTAATAATACCCTTCCCTCAATTCTTGTAACCAACCCTTCTAAGTTTTGGAAAACTGTTAAACCTAGGGAAAAGAAAAACATTTCGCTTACGAACTCAGACGGCAGCCAGTTCGCTGTGAAGAGTGTTGCATTGCATTAAATGATTTTTTGTTACTTCTTTTTCAAGTTGTTCTGCTTCTGCGTTGCCGCAAATGCCTAGTCGTGATTTTTTACCCATGTATCCTGTTACCGTTGATGCCGTTGGAGTGCAAAATTTAATTCACAAGCTTAAGTTATCCTCTTCTTGTGGCGTAGATGAAATCAACTCAAAGTTTCTAAAAAACACTGCATTGTATTCATCAATTTACTTGTCCTTAATCTTTTCGCAATCTATTCAGACCTCCACTTTGCCGCTTGACTGGAAGGTGGGGAAGGTGGTCCCTCTGCACAAATCTGGTAACACACAGTCTCCTCTCAATTACAGACCGATTTCCCTAACCAGTGTTCCTTGTAAAATGTTAGAACATATAATTTACTCCAACCTTGTCTCATTCCTAGAATCAAATTCTTTTTTTACTCCCTACCAGCACGGATTTCGAAAAAGTTACTCATGTGAAACCCAACTTCTTTATTTTACTAATGACATAGCATCGGCTTTAGATCGCGGCTCACTTGTGCATTGCATTTTTCTTGACTTTCAAAAAGCTTTCGATAAAGTACCTCACCAATTACTCCTCCTGAAAATTAGTTCCTTAAACATTGACCCGAACATTCTTAAATGGATTGAATGCTTTCTGACTAATCGCACTCAGTTTGTAACAACTAATGGCTATAACTCACCTCTTTCTAAAGTAACATCCGGTGTACCCCAAGGTTCCGTATTAGGCCCTTTACTTTTTCTTATATATATAATGATCTCCCAGACAGCATTAACTCCGCTATAAGGTTATTTGCAGATGATTGTGTAATTTACCGCGAAATAAACAATGAATATGATAACCAATTTCTACAGTCAGACCTTGACACTGTCTCAACCTGGTGCAATAAATGGCTTATGACTCTCAACTCTAACAAATCTAAATGCATGTCAATAACCCGGCGATCTATTTCTCCCCCCTGTACCTACAAAATTAACGCCGTTCCCCTCCAGCATGTCTCTTCATATAAGTACCTCGGCGTTTACATTACCAACAATCTATCTTGGCACACGCATGTTACCTACATCTGTAATAACGCTAACCGAACGCTAGGATACTTACGCCGCAACTTTTCTCGCGCTCCGCTGTCCCTCAAAATTCTATTATACCGATCACTAATTCGCCCAAAGCTTGAGTACGCGTCTGCTATATGGGATCCCGTGCAGCAAAATTTAATTAACGCGTTAGAATCTGTTCAGAACCGCTCAGTTCGGTTCATTTGTTCTAATTATTCCCGTACTGCTAGCATATCAGAAATGAAATCTAACCTTGACCTACCCAATTTAACTGTCCGGAGGAAACTGGCGCGACTGCATTTTTTTCATAAGATATTTTTTCACAATTCATCAATGAAGCGAGACCTCATTTCACAACCGTCATACCACTCATCACGCATTGATCATCAGCATAAGGTTGCCATTCCGTTTTGCCGCACCAAATTCTTTTCAGCAGCCTTCTTACCAAAAACAGCCGCCGATTGGAACCACCTTCCCTCTTCCGTTGTATCAATAACAGACCCTTTGTTATTCAAGACTGCAATTTCTCAGCAATGCTTGTAACTATACGCAGTTTCCATTATCTATCTTTGTCTTGTATGTGCTTGAATTCTTATACATTTTTAGTTGACTTATGTTGCCTTCCTGATTTGCGCATCTGTTACTTGTTTCTTTATTTTGTCTTTTTTTCTTGTGTGTTATATATGTTGTACCCACCCCCTCTGTAATGCCCTACGGGCCCTGAGGGTATTCTATTAAATAAATAAATAAATCAGCCAACTAGGTCATTGTTTCATCCTTGTGCTGTTATCCTGTATTTTTTATTTTGCCTCATCGAATAAAACACGACGTGGCTGTGGGCGAGCCCTCTTGAGACACTAGGCAAGTGCTGTCTAGACGCGTCCAATATTTGTAAGAAAAGAAGCAGGTCTGCAAAGAAATTACCATATCGTTCTGTTGCCCAAGTACTCACGAAAATAAATTGCCCCGCAGTGGTGGTCTAGTTGCCAAGGTACTCGGCTGCTGACCGGCAGGTCGCGGGGTTGAATCGCAGTGGCGACAGCTGCATTTTCGATGAAGGTGAAAATGCTGTAAGCTTGTGTGCTCAGTTTTGGGTGCACATTAAAGAACCCCAGGTGGTCTAAATTTTCGGAGCCCTCTACTAAAGTATCTCTCATAATCTTATGGTAGTTTTTGGACGTTAAACTGCATATATCAATCAATCAATCACCAAAATAAATTGAAGTCCGTTGAATTTCAACGCACTCCTTCAACGACTCAGTAGAATCAAATAAACCTCCTTAACAATAAAGTGGTTTCAGTCTTCGGAACATCTAAGCAACAGAGGATCCTCATGTATACGACTAGTTACTTCTTATTGGGAAAGGACAAGTGGATTAGAAACGTTGGCATACGCAAGAAAGTACGTGTAACTAACAGCTACATTTACGAGGAAGCTTAGACAAGAAGGCGGGGTAAGAAATAAAGAACACCGACATTTTACTGAAGATCGCAGAGATATGCTTAGCTGATGGTTCTCCTTTATTCCTGTTAGAATGACATAAACACCATGGCCAACACAGCACAAGCAGTACCGAGACACAGATGAGAAAGCTGCTGGCTGCTCCACGGTGTATTGAACCACCAAGCTATTATCATGTCCCCTTATCCTAAGGTACATTGCTCACATAAGACATTAATTTGCGTCATTATTGTACAAAGCGAAAATCCCAACAGCCCTACCTAAATGCCATGGTTGTTAGAGTAGATAATGTTCCTTTTTTTTTCGCCCTCCCGTATCAAAGAATATAACAAACAAAAAACGCGTACCCACACCTTTAAATAGTGTTCACAGTTCGTTTGTTTCTCTAAAGTCAGTGCTTGCTTCTGGTAGCGGCCATGAAAGTAGAAAATTCTCTGGAGATGTTTTCCAAAAAAAAACATCTCACTAGAGGTTTTAATATATATATGACAGCTCCCAAAACATCCTAATCAAAGGCTCCTAAGAAGTCATCAGGCAATAGGGAGCCGAATGCCACAACAATAACACTTTGTTAGCAATCTAGTTCACTTACTAGGTATACGTTCTTGTTAATTATAAGAATGACCCTTAAGTGAAGTAATCTATTAATGTGAGACTAGTGACTTACGCATAAAGTTTATACACCATCAAAAATCGAGATTATGAGCACTTTGCTGGGTGGTCGAGGAAAGGCTTTACGTACCAATGTGTAAACTATACATCCAGGACAGCTGTAATCTTGTATAATGTTTTGTAATATCGCACAAAATTCAGCGCAGAGTTACGTGAAACTATAAACATGCTTGATCAGTACGCTCTTCATCCTAATTGTGTGGTCTCGTCCTCCGGGTTCACGCACGCTATTTGCAGTAGGCAACAGTGCCATAGACGTGTATCATAGTTTAGGCGCATTTAACCACAAGATACACTGCTGTTTGTGCGAGCATATAGGGCCCTCTCCACACCCCTAGCTGTTAGACATCGAACTACAGCAACTAATTTGTTAGTTGTGATATCGTAATTGTTTGATTTCTGATCGAATAAACTTTTTGTGAACTACTTCTACATCCTGTTCGATGCCCTGGTATGAACCGTCGTCTGCATGCAAGCTTAACACGAATGCTCTGCTGCGTGCCACTGAAACAGTTTTATGAAAGCTAGCGCCACGTAGCTTTGAGTTATATTGCCGAGATGTTACCCATGCATGCCCCTATGCTATACAAGCAAACCTAGGCATTTATTTTGATAACAGCGCCCAGCGCTTCGCGGCTCATATCAGTCAGGGTAGTCCAGGTCATGCGTCGAAGCATTCGTGTTAAGCTTGCTGACGACTGTACACACAGCGAGGTCTATTTCATTTTGGCTTCACCGTAAGGTGGAGGAGGAGGATTGAAAGAGAAAGAACAGGAAGTTCCTTCTTCTTTCAATCCTCCTCCACTTCATAAAATAGTAAGGCCTAGAAATTGCCTAGCCTTGAGTAACGAAAGGCATACACTGATACACACGAAGCCAATAATGTGGTATCACTGGGAGGAAGAGTACAAGAATTCATGAAAGGGAACTTGATGTGTGTAACTTTGTGAGACAGGAAGAGAGCATAGTGCGCCAGAGAAGAAACGTGAATTAAGAGTATTATCCTTGAAATCATGAAGGACATGGGCCGGGCCTGTAGCTCGTAGGCAGGCTAGATGCTGGCCGTAAGGCTGACTGGCTGAACTCCAAGTGAAGGCAAACGTGTGAGAGGGAGACAGATAATTTGGTGGGTAAATTAGTATAATAAGTGTGCAGATATAAAGTGGCAGGAAAAAGCACAGGATTGGTTGATTGGCGGGACATGAGAGATGGTTCTGCCCTGCAGTGGACGTAGTCAGGCTGATGATGATAGAGAAATTTACATGAAAACAAAGTTTAACAACTCCGTATTGTTAACTACTTGTAATAATATTCTCAATTCTAAAGTTGGAAACTCTCGGTTTAAGTAGGAAAAAGAAAAGTCCATATTCAGTTTCATGCAGCTTTATTTCGTAATATCCTCTGAGAAATTTCAGTCATAGAAATAAATGGCCTGAAAACAAAGAAGATGCTCTACAGAGTACTCACATTCGATTAATCATGACCCATTTTATGCTAATGAAACTTTCCGGACTCAGGGAATTATAAATTGTCTCTCCAGGGCCGAGAGCTTGCTAACCCAGTTTCACGCCAATACTTGCAGTTTATGATTTTTCCGTGAATAATGGTCATTGTTAGCGAACGTGAGAAGCAGCGATGACGTAGTGGTTAGAGCATCCGCCTCGCATGCAAAAGGTCCGTTGTTCAAACCCGGTGCCGCGCAGTTCCCAACTGAATAAAAAAACATCCGCGTAGTGATGGAACTGCATGGTATAACTGTCGATTCAAGCGCACGAATAAACAAAAAGGAAGAGAGGACAAGCGCTTGTCCTCTCTTTCTTTCTGTTTATTCGTGCGCTTGAACTGACAGTTATACCATGCATATCCAACTAGCCCAACTTTCGATTCTGATGAAACTGCATTAAGAGGCCTGGGGTTCGGCCTCAACGGTAACCACCGCCGAGAACGCACTCCCTCACCAGAGAAGAATTGGCCACCCTGGGGTGGTATCTGGCCACTACCTCCCACATACATTCGTCAAATAACTCACGGCCCTCAGTCCCCAGCAGCTGCGAAGCAACTGACCATGGCGGCGGTCAGATCTGCAAAGCAGCAGAGGGTGCTAAGAATCTCTGGAACAGGACAGGCCACCATAGGAACCTGAACTTGGCAACGTTTAACGCTAGAACCTTATCTAGTGAGAGAAGTCTAGCTGTACTATTCGAGGAGCTAGAGGGTGTTAAATGGGATATAATAGGGCTCAGTGAGGTTAGGAGGACAGATGAGGCTTATACGGTGCTACATAATGGGCACGTCCTTTGCTATCGGGGCTTGGCTGACAGAAGAGAACTGGGAGTGGGGTTCCTAATTCACAGAAACATAGCTGGCCACATAGAGCAATACTATAGCATTAATGAAAGAGTGGTAGGTATCGTAATTAAACTGAATAAGAGATACGAGATGAAGATAGTACAGGCTTACACGGCTGCATCCAGCCATGATGACGCTTCAGTTGAAAGCTTCTATGAAGACGTGGAATCGGCAATGAGTAAGGTAAAAACACAGTATGCAATACTGATGGGAGACTTTAATGCAAAGGTAGGGAAGAAGCAGGCTGGAGATCAGGCAGTGGGAGATTATGGTATCGGTACTAGAAACGCCATAGGAGAGTTACTAGTAGAATTCGCAGAACGTAATATTTTACGGATATTGAATATCTCCTACCGAAAACGAGGAAACCGCAAGTGGACGTGGAGGAGCCCTAATGGCGAAAATAAGAGAGAAATAGACTGTATAATGAGTGCATACCCAAGCATCGTGCAGGATGTGGAAGTGGTTGGCAAGGTACGATGCAGTGACCATAGAATGGTACAGTCTCGAATTCGCCAAGACTTGAAGAAGGAACGACCGAAACTGATACGCAAAAAGCCAATCAATGAGCTAGCACTGAGAGGGAAAGTACAGGAATTCAGAGTCTCGCTTCAGAACAGGTACTCGGCTCTTAGTGAGAAAACCAACCTTAGCATAGATAAAATGAATGATAATTTGACGAGTATCACTACGGAGTTTGCAGTGGAAGTAGGAGAATGGGTAATTAGACAGAACACTGGCAAGCTTTCCGAGGAAACAAAGAACCTCATTAAGAAGCGTCAAATCATGAAAGTCTCAAGTGCAACAGACAAAATACAACTGGCAGAGCTTTCGAAGTTGATAATTACACGTAAGGTATCCGATGTAAGAAGGTATAACATGGAGAGAATTGAACATGCTCGGAAAAACGGAGGAAGCGTCAAAGCAGTGAAGAGGAAACTTGGGATAGGCAAAAATATGATTCATGCTCTAAGGGACAAAGAAGGCAAAAAAAACTTACAATATAGATAGGATAGTTAAAATAGCGGAGGAGTTTTACAGATATCTGTACAGTAGCCGGCACATCCGCGACTTTAATACTATAAGAACTAGCAGTAACCTAGATGACACCCCACCAGTAAAGATAGAAGTCAGAAAAGCTTTGGAGAGCATGCAAAGAGGCAAAGCTGCTGGTGAGGATCAGGTAACATCAGATCTGCTGAAAGATGGAAGACAGATTGTGTTAGAAAAACTAGCCACCCTGTTTACGTGGTGTCTCCTGACGGGAAGAGTACCAGAGTCTTGGAAGAACGCTAACATCATCTTAATACATAAGAAATGAGATGACAAGGACTTGAAGAATTACAGGCCGATTAGCTTGCTCTCTGTAGTATACAAGCTATTTACAAAGGTAATTGCTAACAGAGTAAAGAAAACATTAGAATTCAATCAACCAAAGAA
The DNA here is from genome assembly GCF_043290135.1 of Rhipicephalus microplus. Taxonomy (NCBI): domain Eukaryota; kingdom Metazoa; phylum Arthropoda; class Arachnida; order Ixodida; family Ixodidae; genus Rhipicephalus; species Rhipicephalus microplus. The sequence goes on from NC_134702.1 coordinate 60,667,165, forward strand.
ACAAGCAGGATTTCGAACAGGCTACTCAACAATCAACCACATTCATACTATCAATCAGGTAATAGAGAAATGCTCAGAGTATAACCAATCACTATACAAAGCCTTCATAGATTACGAGAGGGCGTTTGATTCAGTAGAAATATTAGCCGTCATGCAGACACTGCGGAAACAGGGCTTCGATGAAGTTTATATAAACATACTGGAAGAAATCTACAGGGGATCAACTGCTATCATAGTGCTTCATAAAGAAAGCAACAGAATACCAATCAAGAAGGGTGTAAGGCAGGGGGACAGATTCTCCCCAATGCTATTTACGGCGTGCTTACAGGAGGTTTCTAGAAGCCTAGATTGGGAACAGTTAGGGATAAGAGTTAATGGAGAGTACCTTAGTAACCTGCGCTTCGCCGATGACATTGCATTGCTGAGTAAATCAGGGGACAAATTGCAACTCATGATTACGGAGTTACACAAAGAAAGCAGAAAGGTGGGTCTTAAAATGAATCTGCAGAAAACGAAAGTAATGTACAACACCCTCGGAAAAGAGCAGCGCTTCGAGATAGGTAATAGTGCACTTCAATTTGTAAAAGACTGTATATTTAGGGCAGGTAATAACCGCAGAGCCGAACCACGATATTAAAGTAACTAGAAGAATAAGAAGGGGGTGGAGCACAGTTGACAAGCACTCTCAATTTGTGACAGGTAGATTACCACTATCCCTCAAGGGGAAGGTATATAACTGTTGTATCTTGCCGGTACTTAGCTACGAAGCAGAAACCTGGAGACTTACAAAGAGTGTTCAGCTTAAATTGAGGACGTCACAGCGAGCAATGGAATGAAAAATGGTAGGCGTAACTTTAAGAGACAAGAAGAGAGCAGAGTGGATTAGGGAACAAACGGGGGTTACGGATATCATAGCTGAAATAAAGAAGAAGAAATGGACGTGGGCCGGGTATGTAGCGCGTAGACAGCATAACCGCTGGTTGTTAAGGGTAACTAACTGGATTCCAAGAGAAGGCAAGTGGGTTAGGGGGAGACAGAAGGTTAGGTGGGCAGATGAGATTAAGAAGTTTGCGGGTATAAATTGGCAACAGCAAGCGCAGGACCGGGTTAACTAGCGGAACATGGGAGAGCCCTTTGTCCTGCAGTGGACGTAGTCAGGCTGATAATGATGATGATGATGATGATGATGATGATGTTAGCGAACGAACATAATATGCCTCACTTCTTAAGAGAACCCAAATATACAAGATAGATGTTTTGTCTTTTAGAGATACCCTTTGAATGCAGGCTGTTTGAAATGATTCTTAACGTGCACTTGCACTTCTTTCATGCTGCGCAAATATTTTCTTGCTTACTTAATAAGTCGATCGTGAATTATTTCGCACAGAAGTCCTGAGTTTGAAAAGTTTAAAGAGAAAGTTCTTTAATTATGTTAAAATAAGAACTTATGCACTCATATTATTTTCATCCTGCCGGGATTATATATCATTCTGTATAATTTTCTTCGAGAGCTGCCCCTGGTAATTGTATTGGTTCTTTCATTCGCCTCGTCGATAACGCCTATTGCACCTCCATAAAGAAAATTCTAGTTTTTTACGTATTCCTTTACCATTCGCTAATAGAAACATTTGATCCTTTTTATTTTTTATCGATGCAATAACACCGCAATGCAGACATCTCTAACGTTATAACCACTGATGTCATTTTGTTTCTCTTTTTCTTATATCAGCCAGAGGCCCTCCTGGGTAAATCAGGTTATGAACCATATGTCCTTTCCCCGTTTTGATCTTCTTATACTGTGGCTGTGGTAGCAGGAATAAGAGCTCGTCATCAATAACTACCATATTTCAGGGCAGCGATGAAACGGTCCTGCAGGCTTCGTCCCCTGGTTATCGGACCACAGCTGGTTAGCGCTGATACGTTTGCCCTTCGATTCGACAGAGAATCAATATTATCAGTTCACTTCAATATAAGAGACTTTTTTCGCTGTCATGAGGCATATTTGTAATGGCTATGTATTATGTTTATTTATGCACGAAGACTACAAGACGATGTCCCGAATATGATTCACGCCATGCTTTGTAGACGTGTCTGCATATATATCACAATATCAGCGGTATTATGTCCTAATACATCCGCAATTACACAGATAAATAAATTAGAGAAATATCGTCTTGCAGGTTTAAGAAATATAAAAAACCTGGCATCTGCTTTGCTTCAAGAGTGCCAATAATTCACGAAATAGCTTTATGCCAAGGAAAAGAACGAATTGTTTGGATTCATTACCACATTTTTGCCGTCGACTTGTGGCTTTCGTCGTTAACATGTCTGTCATCCGAATGGGCACCAGTTATAATGAAATTCAGCTTAGAAAGTTTTTTTTTGTATGTAGCCTTTATTCAGCAACATTATACGTGGAAATCAAATCAATTCATGAGCCTAACTTTCTGTTTTCCGGCGCAGAAAGAGGTTGCAGCTTCCTTTAAAAGGTATAGTAGTTACACTTTTATTTTTATTTGATCTCAACTTGCAGAACGTGCATGCTGTTCGGCGTACCAAAATTAAGTGCACTGTCATACAAAGCAAAAATGCCCCCACCTGCCCAATGAAAATCGTCAGAAACTGCCAATGGATGTCTTGCGCCGAGAAATGGTACCATCGCCATAAGACTTTTGCCTTCATCGACTTCTGCCATCGCCTTGGCGCCCCGTCAACGAACGGTGGAGAGTGAGGAGCGAGAAGACGGGAGAGTAGGGCGCCATCGTTGTTGGCTTGGCGTTTGCGTTCCACAGCGGCGTCTCAAGCATATGGTGGTCTCAAGGACATATTTTCGAATCTCCTTGAGAGGCTCCCCCACAGTGGACGTCTGAGAGTGAGGTACGAGTGGACGGGAGAGTAAGGTGAAGGGAGAAGGTAAAGGACGAGAGAAGGAGCGGCGAAGAACTTACCTAACTTCTCCTACACTCTTGCGCCACACGCTCCGGTTGCTAGGGGCGAAAAAAGTGCGCGCGTCTGCAGCTGTTTCTATGGAAGAGGAAGTTAGAGTGGAGAAATAACGCCTGCCGGCACGTGCACGCCACGGACAACGCCGGATGCCTGACATAGCTCGACTAAAAATTCAATAGCATTTTAAAGAAAATTTCCGTATATTCACGAAGTAAATGATGATGAAGGAGCCTGCTCCAGAAGTTAGATCCAGTAAACAGTGATACCTTTGTACATATGCTCAATCGGCATCATAAAAAAATGTGACACGAAAGTTGTTGTGGTGTGATTGTATACACACGTTATGAACACAATGTGGTTGTTTTTTTGAAGAGCCATGCTCCACGCCTTGTTACCAGCACACAAGCATGATACCATCCACTGCCTTGGACAGTCATTCCCCTACGCATGCGTCCTCTTGTCACAATTTCATGGTGGGCTGTACCAGCTAATGCACAGCACGCAACTCGTCGTCTGCGTAGCCCACACATTGGGCTGACGGCAGACGCGCCATTGTCAGCACTCAAAAAGCTGCAACGCGCGGCGCCTGCAGCGGCGTTGACCATGATGTTCACACAACTTCCACCACCAGCATTTCGGACGTGCATGCCGTCCTTGCTAGCTGCCCATAGCGACACGCACTCTACGTGGTGCTTACCCACAACGTGGAGCCAGTACGGAGTGTTGCACGCTGCGCTCAGGCGAGCAAGCATCGCATGAGTAGCGGTGCGCCATCTAGTGAGTGCTCTTGAAACTAGAAGCTAAGCTGCACTTTTCGCGGGAGCAATGAGCACTAGCGTAAAAAACGGCGCCACGACGAGAGACAGCACACCAGCAAAAAGAGCACGCTCCTAAAATTTTCAAAGAAAACGATTGGAAAAAAACTGTGGCCCAGGCATATAAAACAACATATGTTTTATTCACATTGAAGCGATAGCTTTGGAGAGCTCGTGCCGCAAAATTCTGCCGTCGGTGTCGTCACCGTTTGTTGTGAGAGAAAACTCGTCTGTGAGCGAAAAATCGAGGAAGAAGCGTCTGTTTGACCGTCCATGCGTCCATCCACCCGTCCGTGCGTGCGTCTGTTCGTGCTTCCGCACCTCCATCTGTGCGTCCGTCTCTGCGTTGTTCGTCCATCCATCCGCCCCAGCGTCCGTCTATGCGTCCATCCGTCCGTGCAGCCATCCGTGCGTCCGTCCATGCATCTGTCTGTGTGTCCGTTTGTCCATATAGTCTACACTCCAAGTACCACAATCTCGCATCGTTTCATCATATATTCCCCAAATAGAAGCACCGCCATCCAGCGAACATTCCAAGGACTAAACGAGAGGTGGCACACGCACACTTTCTTATCACTTGCGCTTCGTGTCTACTTCCCACCTTTAACAACCTCGAGTTCATGGTTTATACTAGTTTATTGTATTGATGGCACTGCGGCTCAATGCTCGCTAAACCTTTCTAAAACCAAGGAGGTTGCGCCTAGCGAGTATAACGTAGCAACCCTTACTTGTGAGATGGTGCTCAATGTACATGCCAGTGGTTGCTAATGGAAAATAAGAGACAGTAGAATTCGCCTTTTAGTTAACGTGCACGCTGCGAAGTTTTTATTGTTCAGCGACGCACAGGAGAAACCTCCCACCGGCACCACTTTGCAGGTCGAAACGTAAGACTGGTCACACACTACTACTACGACTACTACTACGAGAGACGAATGGGTGCCGCTTTAAGGAGCTTCGCCCCTAAAACCTGTATATATACTATCAGCGCCAAATGAAACCCGAACAGCGGCAAGCCTCCGGGATATATAGCTCGCGCCATCCACTATCACTACGAACAGGCACGCATATACGTGCAGAGCTGCCGAACAGCATGCACGCGCCTGTCAACGGTGATAACTGGACGGCACGCACTACACTGTCGCAAAGACTTACCACTGTTCAGGTTTCATTTGACGCAGATAGCACAGAGTTTCTTAAATTAACTAGAGGGAACTCTGTCGCTGCGATCGTTCGGCGACCAAGGGAATGATGGGTATAGTACACACATTTGCCTAGTTTTCGTACTTGCGGGCGGCGAATCATACTTGTGGCTTCGTTTATTACTGTGTTTCGGTGTTGTTTTTAAATAAAGATCAAACCCCTTTGAACTTCGCGACCCAATTTGGAAAGGTGAGTGTAAAAGAATAAGGTGGCGAAGCGCAACCGCTGAACATTGGTTAATATCTCTTTCGGAAGAAAACAGCTCCAAACCACACGAAGGCACCAGGAGTCAGAAGAAGGCCAGAAGTACGAAGATTAGACAAGTGTGTACTACCCATCATTCCCATGCTCACTGAAGCGCCGTGCGTGGCAGCTCCCATAGACACTAGCGCCAGCGTTCCCTCTAGTGTGTATTAGGAAACTCTGTGGCTGATAGTACTATGTGCGCGCGTGTGTGTCTGTGTGTCTGTGAAAAACGTGTTTCGACTACTGCAGATCGCCGTTTGAGCAGAGGGAAGTGGCCACACTGCACAGTCACTGCATTACTATACACCTTTTCACAGGAAGGAAAAAAACACCACCATGATGGGCTGTGCGCGAGAGTACAAAGGCTAAGGGTGCAGCGTTGTCAGTGCACTTTTGAGGGGACGCGCCAATTTGCACAGCCCAAGGAGGGCTATGGCGGCGCCCAGGGAAGCGTTTATGAAAGGTGAATAGGCACGTCACGCTTGCGCGTTTGTGTGTGTGTGTGTGTGTGTGTGTGTGTGTGTGTGTGTGTGTGTGTGTGTGTGTTTAAAAAACCTAGTAATAACTATACACTTTGTGGTTAAAGGACGCACTAGCGGCTGGAGTTCGCTATCGTGTTCAGCTCTTAAAGGCAAAGCTTAAGGGCCCCTCAATTTTTTATTTCTTACATAGTAATATAAGGTATAATGAACGTAAAAGGTGCTCCCTCTCTCTTTGCTGGTCATTACTGATCCCCTTTTTTTAGCATTCATAAAGGTTCTGAGTAAGAATATATATGCAACTTTTAACTTCCCGACTGTGTCTTAGTAAGCGGCCGTAACAGCTTTAATGTCATTCTTATCACGGTATTTATTGGAATCCCCATGAACGTTTCCTCTCAACGAGTAAAAAAAAGCGTCGTCGTTCCCATTGCTGTTCAGAAAATGAAGAACACTGTAGTTACAGTCAAAATTCTATAAAGCTTCCGTGATATCCACAGCATTCGGTTTTTTGCTGGAGTTCGCTGTCTTCTATTGTTGCGGTGCTTTCTCAACACATTTTGATTCATAAAATAGCATCTTGCTTTTCTGCGGCTTCTTTCGTTTGCCGCGATGGCCTCAGATGAAGCGAATAGCCGTCACGTACGCGCGACATCGTGAAACTGACGGTTGTGGACAGCGCACGTTGTACGACAATAGTGTGTCAGCGGGAACGGGAAGACGTCTCCGCGGAGAGTTTTAGCTGGGCGGGTTTACGAGTGAGCAGGCGAGTGGGGAGGACAGCGGAGCGTGGCTTGATAAGATTCTAAAACTACTATCAGCGCCAAATGAAACCAGAACAGCAGCGAGACTTCGCTATGGTATAGTGCGTACCATGCAGCTATCACGGCGAACAGGAACCAGGCACGCATATATCCACAGAGCTACCGAACAGGATGCGCGCGCCTGTCAAACGCGTCAAACTACTTCCCAGGAGAGCCAGCTATACTAGCGCCTATACGTTAACTCAAGTTTAACGTAAAGTCAGCATTCACTTCAAATAGTGAGCGTCACTTTCATAAAAATGAAGCGCTAGTTAGCTTATTCTTGCAGGGACGACACACACTATTGGCTGTAATCCTTCAATCATCTATGGGAGTACATATGCGAGCCTATTGTGCTGCATTACGATCACTATCTACTAGGAACGGTATACCTTTCTCCTGTTCATTCCACTCAAAAATTCTTATAAATATTGAACCCCCATATCCACGTTTTTAAGAAAGGGAGGAAGGAAAATAACTTTATTCTGGTCCTGCAGAACGCGACTGAGTCGCGAAACCGGCTCAGTCCCACGTAAGGACCGGCAAGCCGCACCTGCCGGCCACCTCGCGGGCCCGCTGGACAGCCGCGAGCTGATCAGTGAGAGCGAGGCTGCGTAGAAGCATCTTTCACTTCTCCAGTGTAAAGCTTGAGATCATGTCTTGGGACGCGACGAGCACAGATCGTTCGGGAAGACGTCAGGGTATATGTCAAGGAAAAACGCGGGACTTGGATAGGATGTGATCTGAAGTGGCCGAAGGGGGAGTGCTTTGGGGTCTGTTAAGTTTCATCAATAATGTCTATAATCAGTGGCGCATACCCGCATACCATGAGTCGTATTATACAGGTATGTACCGCACGTGACTGGGAAAAGCATTTCTGTATGTACAAAATGAGTTTTAAAAAGGAATTGTTGGAGGTGAAATTCTTGCCCACGAATGAAGCCGTGCCAACCGTAGGATGGCGGCTGCGGCAGCCATCTTACTAGGGGCATGTAAAGCTATTGGCGTTCGGCAATTGAGAAAGACCGTTTTCCTTGCACGCCCAACGAGTAACGTGGCAACATTTTCGGCTTAGATAGTGCTCAAAGTGCGTCCTTGTGTTACTAGTTTTCTTTAGTAAGCCTCGAATTAAAGGCAAAGTTCATTGGAGATAAGTTATTGATACTTGTCCCTGTGGATTACTACTTCGGAAACAACTATTTTTTAATGTTTAATTAACCTAGTCTTCAGACTAACAAATGAAAGCCACTTGATGTCTAAGTGGGCCCCACCAGAAAATAGCATGTTTTTGAAATCTTTGCAGGGCAACAGCTGGCCTACTACGGCTGGCAAAGCATTGCGGTATGCAATAAGGTATGCAAAGCATACCTTATTCCTCGTGCTATTCCTGCCTGCTTAGCTTACACGGCTTTCCTCAAGTCGAGAGACGAGAGCAACCAATCGCAGCCTGCGACAAATACTTGTACCTCAGTTCGTATTGAACTGGAACATCCACAAGGGGTTCTTGGAAGGTTTGTGTACGTATATAAAATTAAATTCGCCATTTGCTCAATTGAAGTTATCGGACAGAGATTATTCCTACAATTTATCTGGCTGTAAAAAAGTGAGAGTGAACTAAGGAAACGCACGGAGATTAACTGAGCTTTCCCCTATGTTCTATACTACGCAAGCCTTGCAGAACGGAGCAGATTAAACTTTTTGTTCATTCTTGTCTATTTCTATCGCGAGAAATGTCAGCTTGCATTTGTGGGAATTAATTAGCTTAGCACCTTGTTTAAGAACGGAACGCGTGGGGAAAGTGTAACCGGGGTTTGTGAGCAGTCTAGAAAGACTAGTATGCTATCCTACACTGGGGAAAGGGATAGATCAGATTCAAAGACATACGATTGAAAATGAGAGAGAGAGAGAGAAAGATGAAAAGAGGAACCACACACACGCAGTCACACTTGTTGCAGTCACGATATCGCTGTTGGACCGCTGATGCAAGTCCATTGTTTGAAGAGTTTTAGTAGTGCCTGTATTGCCTTCATCTGCGATGACTTCTGAGGACATCTCTGCTGTCGTCGGTTTGTAAGCATTATTAACGAAGTGACTACGAGGGATCTTCCCTGCACGTTAGCGAGGACACTCGGAGAACGTGTGCTGCACTGTATCCCCGCTTGGACAATCGTGACATTAAGGATTGTCGGCCATCCGATTGTGGAAGGACGCTTATGAAAATATATTCTCTTTAGCGAGTTAAATCTTGAAATTCTCGGAGTGCTTTCAATCGTGGAAGCGTCAAGTAAAATAAGGAAGCCTCAGCAATAAAGCCCCCAGATTACTCATTCCTTTTCTCTTCGTCTTGCTTGACGACTAGCTTGAATTAACATAAACTAAGTTACGGAATAATGAAACGAGACAGCGTAAAAACAAACGAGAAAAGCAGTCAGACTGGCGTCACCGAGGCGCTATGAAAAGCGTCTTTCTGTCGGCTACTACTTTTTTTATGGTGTACCTGAACTTTCGTGCTTTCTTTGTTAATATTGCAACCTCCAACACACGCTCCCTTTTATTGCTGAAAATTTTAACATATTGAGCATGATAAGCACAAAAACACTTCTACAATATGTCGAGACATTCGTCATCTTCCTACATCTTTAAATTATCGCACGTGCAGGTACATGCAGATGTGCCCATATAAGCCCATTAGCACACACACGCACTAGTAAAAGAAAAAGAAAGCAGCAAAAACGCATCAGCTAGACAAAGGCAACCTTTGCCGGCACCAGTGAGTCGGATAATGTGCACCGGTCAATCCAATAAACCCGGCACAGCTCTACCGCGCGAAGCAGTGTGGACAAGATATTTTCAGCTTTTCATCTGCCACAGTAGTCAATTTTCATTTTCTTGATTTTTCTGCTTGGAGTATGCCAACGTAGCAATGTTCGAATCCCCTGACCATCATTCTTTTTTTCTCTACATTCGTATTCCGCTCCATTTGTCAGGATGAGCACGCGTGTAATATGCCCCCGGACAAAAAAAAACTCCTTCTTGCTACATGGGGAAAGGCTCTTTCAAAGGTTCTCGGTCCGGATCCATGAAGCTTCCATTTGTTAAGATCGGCTTGTCGTTGGGCATTGCCTCTCTTTGCGTTCTTTCTTTTTCTCGTTTGCTAGTCCCCTTCGAATCTGGAAGCGGCCAATCACCGTTGCTTTAGCCAATCGCGTTCCTATAGGGACATGGACCCCGATAACAATTTCTGTGCTGTCCAGTACGGAGACTAGTATTTTTGCAATTTCAACGAGAACTAGCTTCAGGTACATTGGTATACTGCTTGGTTAGTCCTGATAGCTGATGGCGCCACTCACAAAAAAAACAAGGATGACGCAGAATCACCTAAGTGTAAAGACGTTATTTTTTTTCATTCATTTTTATTTCCTTAAGGACCCCACTCGGGGGTATTACATAAGGGGTGGATACATAGGAAAAAAGAACATTTGAACAAGTTAGTTTTCGCAGCATAGGTGATTTGTAAGATTTTTCGCGAAGGATGATGGGCAGGTGGTTGAAGCAATGGAGCAGGGAAGGTCGTTCCAATCCTTGACGGCGCGGGGAAAAAAAGAAGCGGAAAAAGTGGCAGTTCTGTTACGATAACGGGACACTTGAAGTGGATGGCTTGTGCGGTGTGAAATGTATGTCGGGAGGAGGATGTAAGGAGCTGCATTGAGAGAAGAATGAAAAAAATTATGAAAGAGAGAAAGGGTGGCGATACGGCGGCGAACAGAGAGGGGTGATAAACCGGATTGTGCTTTTAAGGATGAAATACTGATGTCGTATGAGTACTGGGAGTGAATGAATTGAGCGGCGTGATTTTGGACAGATCAGAGATCGTTAATGAGGTATGTTTGGGGCGGGTTCCATATGGGGGAGGCATATTCGAGTTTCGATCTGATGAGGGACTGATATGCTAGCAACTTCACATGTTTTGGTGCATGACGTAGGCGACGCTTCAAGAAGCCCAGAGTTTTATTTGCCGATGAAATGACGTTAGTAATATGCGCATTGCAAGTGAGATCGCAATACAATGTGACACCTAGATACTTGTAGAATGGTTGTGATTGTACAGGGACGTTGGCGATATGATATGAAAAAAATGAAAGGATTCTTACGGCGGGTAAACGTAACAAGTTTGGATTTGTTAGGGTTAAGAAACAAAAGCCAATTATCGCACCAATCTTGAATGTGGTTAAGATAGTTCTAGAGAACATTTTGGTCGTGAGTGTTAGTTACTGCCCGATAGATTACACAGTCATCTGCAAACATGCGGATTTTGCAGGATACGCTGAGGGGTAAGTCGTTGATGTATATCAGAAACAGGAGGGGGCCAAGAACTGAACCTTGAGGTACGCCTGATGTTACTTTGAGGTAAGCAGAAGATTTATGATTGACATGCACAAACTGAAAACGGTTAGTTAGAAATGCTTTGATCCAATTTAGTACACTTGGGTCTAAGTTTAACTGGGATAGTTTTAGCATTAGTCTTTGGTGAAGTACTGTGTCGAATGCCTTTGCGTAATCTAGAAAGATTGCGTCAGTTTGTAAGCTGTTGTCAAGGTTAGCATGCAGATCGTGAAGAAATATTGCTAGTTGTGTTTTGCAGGAGAATCCTTTCCTAAAACCATGCTGGCTGGGGTGAAAAAAGTTGTTGGAATCTAGAAAGTTTACAATCTGAGAGTAGATGACATGTTCCATGATTTTGCATGGGACGCTTGTTAAAGAAATGGGACAGTAGTTCAATGGACAGTTCTTATCACCTGATTTGTAGATGGGAACGACTTTGCCCATCTTCCAGTCATCTGGAAGAATGCCTGGGGAGAGCGACTGCGCATACATCAAGCACAGAAATGGGGCGATGGTGTCATGGATATTTTTTAACACTTTTGAGTTAATATCGTCGACGCCGCCTGATGAGGACAGTTTCATGTTTTGAATAATACTTGGAATACCACCTGCGCAAAAAATAATTGAGCCCATAGAGGATGTCAACAGCACCGGGGCAGGAGAGGAAGGTACGCTAGATTCGTTAGTAAACACAGATGAAAATGCGCTGTTACAAGCATCAGCACATTGATCATCTGAGAGCATGTGACCAGAATCATTAGTAAGGTGGATGGTGCTGGTAGGCCGAGGGTTCACTATCTACCAGAATTTACGTGTGTTATCGGTTAGCATGCCTGGTAAATCCTGGTTCAAAAACGTATATTTTGCGTTACTAATAGCGGTAGTATATTCTTTTTCGGCTGCGTTGTATTTCGCCCAAGCTTTAGGCGTCTCGTTTGCTTTTGCTGCGCGAAAAAGGCGCTTTTTTCTATTTGCTAGTCTCTTTAGTTTGTTTGTAAACCAGGGTTTCTGCGGCGTGCTACGGAATGATGTTGTAGGGATGAGTTTGCTGATTAATTTATTCATCTTATTTTTAAAAATATCCCAATTATTGCTCACAGATCGGGAGTGAAAGCTATGTTCGAAGTCTGGAAAGAAGTGTTTGAGTTCTTTGTTAATGGCCTCATAATTACGTTTATCGTATAAGGTAATTGTTTTCTTGAGTTTGTCGCGCCGCTCAAGAGGGAAGGAAAAAACTGCATGTATTACTTTGTGGCCACCAATTTCGGGTAGGTATGAAATGCACGATAAAGAATCTGGGCGGTCGGTTAGTATTAATTCTAGGATGTTAGCACAGCCACCTGATATGCGCGTGGGCTCTGACACAAGTTGAGATAAGTTAAAAGTCAAACAAACATCCATGAAATCTTTCGTTTCGACATCGTATGCCGATGAGGGTGCAGGGTTATGCCAATCAATTTTCGGGAAATTAAAGTCCCCAAAAAGTAAAATGCGAGCGTTAGGGTAGGTGGTCGTGAGTGTGCTCATTATATTGTTTAATTCACGTGAAAAACCTGTATTGGTGCTCGGTGGCCTGTAGCACACCCCGAGTAGGAATGTTTGAGGGGAAGCGTGGCAAATCAGCCACACAATTTTAAAAGCAGATTTTATGTTAACAGCAGAACAGGGAGTTCTGGGCCAACAGCGATTAGCACACCCCCGCCCTGGCCGTGTTTGCGGTCGGTGCGGAATAACTGATAATCGGGTAAGTCCGAAAGCACTTCAGCGTCAGTAACTTCATTGGCTAGCCAAGTTTCTGTTTGTACCAAAATATTACTGTTGGAAGACGCCACAACGTTTGACACGAGTTGGCACTTCGGCATGAGACTACGAACATTAGTAAAGATAACAGAAAAAGAAAGTTCACGACGTGTTTGGATTTGGCGGTGGTGCGGTTTAGTCTGAGGCCGCGGTGATCGCTATGCGACTTCTATAACAGATTGTGATCCGTGGTCAAAAAATGTACCGTTTGGAACCCATATACAAAGTTTTGAAACGGATCTGAAATTTACCTGATTTCTGCTTAGCGAAAGCAACGAGATGACGGCGGGCACTACGAACTGAGAGGGAATAATCTTCGCCAATGCTGAAATCTGTTCCTTTAAACTTTTTGGCATTTGAGAGGGTGTTTTCTTTTGCTTTGTAGAATGTGAACCTGACAATTATCGGGCGGCAACGATCATTGGTGTAGCGGCCGAGGCGATGCACTTGGTCAATTTCTTTCGAGTCAATTTTTATTTTCAAGTGTTCGAGACAGTGGTTAATGATAAGTTCTTCTGTTTCAATATTTGTTTCTTTGGCGTTAGTATCTCGAAGGTTATAGAAGATTAAGTTGTTGCGGCGTGACCGGTTTTGTGCGTCATCCAGCCGTTTTTCAAGTTCGGAAACTAAGTGCGTGGTTGCGGTAGTGTCGGCTTGAATTGCGGCAATGTCAGCTCGTATGGGCAAAATATTTTGGTAATGGCGTTCTAGTTCGGTCATACGCTTTCCTATATCCGACAATGTTTTGTCGGTTGTGAGGAGTTGCTGCTTTACTTCTTCAAAATCGGATATTAGTTTTTTGTCCAGCGCTAATCTTTCCGAGTTCTGCGAGAATTTCGTTCATTTCCGGACCAGGGTTAGTTTCAACGTCACCAGATAACAACAAGAGTACGAAGTAAACGGCATATAAACACTCGGCAATGATAGCGACAAGAAACTGTGGGCCCGGCAGCTGGACTAGAAAGTAATCACTAGATTTTTCGCGTAAAGACTGCTGTGCTTACTAACCTGCATTGTTGGGAGAAACGGGTAAGCGAACTGCATTGTGTCACAGCTGCCAAGCCCACAAGCTGACGCCGGTGACCGTTCGCGATATATAGGTGCTCGGAGTGGTGATGTTGACTTCGATGGGGCTTTCCAAGGTGAAGTGGGGGAGGAGCAGTCAAGCCACGGCGCTGGCAACAGCGTCGGAGCGGTAGCGGAGGGGGGTGGGACAGTGCCTGCTTCGCCATTGCCAGGCAGGAAGGTGCAGTTTGATAATGGATCCAACGAAGTGATTGCCAGGCCGGGCATCAGCAGGCGAGCGACAGTTAGAAGGAACACCTACATTGTTGGGAGGAACGGGTAAGCGAACTGCATTGTGTCACAGCTGCCAAGCCCACCCTTTTTATATTCTTTGTATCTTTGTATATTGTATGTTTGTATATTCTTATGTTCCTGTGTTCTCCTTGTTAGCTGAGATGTGGGGCCAGAACCTAGCAAAGAGCATTATTTCTTTTTAGTATAACACGTGCAGTTACTATAAATGTACTGCAGCCTCATGCATTTATTTAAAACCAAGCATTTAGGGCTAAATTAATCGTTTTGATGAATACGTGCACAAAAAACACCTCGGTAGCTGGCTAAAGAATGCACCACTGGTATATATTCACGCAAACCGTGCTGAAAAAAGCTTCAGTATGTTACTGCAGAGGCAGTTTGGCACAAGCCTTACTCCAGTGCGTACGAACTATCATGCCTCATATCTAATTATGAAGCGTGACTGCTTTTCCATGTGGTAGAGCTTGGCAACCTATATATATTGAGTGCAAGGGTACTCAAAAATGCGAAAAATTCTCTTCATTGTCATTTTCATGGTTGCTACAACAGCCGCGCACTGTGCCGTACGATTTTTCAAGTTGAAAAAGAACTTCTTTTCAGCCATTTCACTTCAAGAAACCACACTGTTGCTTTTGGACAAGAAGCGCTGGACACATCCTCCCGTGCATACGACGATTTCGATGTCTCTGCCGGTTTAACGGCTGCTGTGGTTATCATGTCAAAACACGTGAAAACCCACTTCCTGTAATTCCTGAACAAGACATCTATAAATCCTTGTCGTCCAGCTTGCTGCTATTATATCATGGGGTCACAGCCTATGCACTAGGTAGTATCTTTTGGGACTGAAATACAGGCCTTCATACCCTACACTGAGCGTTATGATGCTTAATCCGCGAAGGTTGGTATTTGAGGTAAGGGGATCTTTACAAGAACCCCTCTCAAAATGACGACACAATTTTTCAATGGTTGCTGGGAGGTTATGTCTTTGTGAAGAAGAAGATGTGCCTGCAGCAAGCAGCATCGCCGACGCCCGGCTCTCTCGGCTCGTGCTTCGGTTCGCTGCTGTGCCGATCGCTGGACGCTTCTTCACGCTGTCTCGTCGCTGTCTTTAACGGCTAGTAAACCATTTGGTGGAAGGTGCTGTTAATCCCCGTTGCTACACCCTGGAGCTGCGAAGCCGCACGCTACCGCCTGTCATGACTGACAACGCCTACATCGACGCCTTCGCCGCAGTTCAACTGCCCTGGCCATCCTAGGCTACGGGACCCGAAGGTCTTCAGCGGTGCGGATGGGACCGACGTCAAAGACTGGCTCGAGCACTACGAACTGGTGAGCGCCAACAATAAGTGGGATGAAGCGGACAAGCTGGGCCACGTGATGTTTTATCTCACTGGCGTTGCCGAATTGTGGTTTAATAACCACAAACACAACATCCCCACATGAAGCGTCTTCAAGACGTCATGTGCTGAAGTGTTCGGTCGGCCGGCTGTCCGCAAGCAGCGGGCCGAACAGCGCTTGCGCGTCCGCTCTCAGCAGACTGGCGAGACCTTTACCAGCTATATTGAGGACGTCGTTGACCTTTGTCGACGTGCGAATGACACCATGCTTGAATCTGACAAGGTCAAACACATCCTGAAGGGCATCGACGACGGCGCATTTCAAATGCTCTTGGCAAGAAATCCGAGCAGTTTCCGAAGTCGTTAGCTTGTGTCAGAGCTACGACGAGTTGAAGAAGCAACGCACTCTGACTCGGCAGCCTCAGCATGGTGGTGAGTCACTGTCCAGTTTCGACACCCTGCCTGACAATTCACCGTTGCTTCAGCAAGTTCGAGCCTTCGTCCGGGAGGAAGTAGCCCGCCAACTTTCCCTAGTGCCCATCACTCACGAGACCACCACCCGTCTACCTGCCCCGCTTCGCACTGCTATTTCGGAAGAGGTTGCCCACGCTGTTCCTGTTGCGCACCACGAGCCGCCTCTATCCAGCCGTGTTCACTGCCAGCGTGTCGCGCAGCCGGTAGGCCCTCCTGTCGCCTATCCGCCAGCCGTTCAGCCTGTGGCCGCGCCCCTAACGTATGCAGCGCAGCCTGTGGCTCCTCCTGTCGCCTGTTCGCAATTGATGCAGCCTGTAGCAGCACCGTTCACATATGCAGACGCTGTGCGTAGGCTTCCGCAACCACCCTACACCTCGCGCTCACAGCCCGCACACCCGGCTGCTTATACTGCACCTTGGGCGGCACCACCAGTAGCCAATTCTTGAAAGACGCCCGACAACCGACCGATATGCTACGCCTGCTTTACTCCCGGACACGTTGCCCGCTACTGCCGCCGTCGACCTCAGACGTTCGGCGACTATGTGCGATCGTCTCAACCCGGCAGCCAACCCTTCGCGCAATACGGGCCGGTCTCGTCACCTCGCTATGCCCCTCCCAACGACCCCGACTTCGTGACGCCGCGCGCATCCTCTCCTCGTCAGCGATCGCCCTCTCCCATGCGTCGCCGGCCCAGACCTTCTGACCAGGAAAACTAAGCACCGCAGTTCAAGAGGCAAGAACTGCGCCATTTTCGAACTGTCTAAGCCCTCGCCTTCTCCTGCTAACGTGGTCACCGTAACTGTTGAAGGTTATTCAACTTTCGCCCTTGTAGACACCGGCGCCGCTGTTTCTGTTATTGCCGCTAATGTGTGCCGCGTATTACGTAAAGTCACGACGCCACTTTCGGGACTGTCACTCCACACTGCAAGTGCACAGCAAGTAACGCCTCTCGCAGCCTGCACTGCAAGAGTATCCAACGAAGGCATTGTTTACATTGTGGAGTTTATTGTCCTCGCTGTCTGTTCGCATGATGTCATCCTCAGATGGAACTTCCTATCCCGCCATAATGCCATCATCGTCTGTGCACGCGCTGAAGTTGCGTTTTCACCCTTTTGTGATGTCCCAATACTTGACGCTCTTCATCAGCCGCTGAAGTTGTTCGTGCATGAAGATACTGATATTCCACCTGAAAATTTCGCACTTGTTCCTGTTTCATGCAACGCCTACACTGACGCTACAGTCTTTTTTATGCCTTTCGATATCTTTACAAGTCATCGAGCTCTGCCGCTGCCTTTCGCTACGATTGACCTTGCCGTCGGAAGAAGCAATGTGTTCATACTCAACCCGCTTTCCACACCTGTCACTTTGCTTGTGGGGGAATGTCTCGGCCGCGTGCAGGATCTCGACCCTTCGTCTTTGGTTGATGTCCTGGATGACTACTGCCACCACCGAAAATCACTGTGTGCCCTCGAGGAGTCGTCCAAGGATACGTTTTCCAGTGCCATCGCTGACACCCTCACTCCCACCGAACATGCCGACCTGCTTGATCTTCTGCATGAGTTCCGGAATTCTTTCGATGTGCCCCAACCTCAACTAGGCCACACGTCGCAAGTCAAGCATCATGTTGACACCGGCCTACACCAGCCACTGCGTCAAAGACCATACCGTGTCTTTACTGAAGAGCGCTGCGTCATCAACGATCAAGTCGAAGATATGCTTCGTGGAGACGTCATTCGACCATCTCACAGTCCTTGGGCGTCTCCTGTCGTCCTGGTGCGTAAGAAAGACGAATCTATCCGATTTTGCGTGGACTATTGTCGTTTGAATAAGATAACCCGCAAGGACGTATATCCTTTGCCGCGCATTGATGACGCCATTGACACTCTTCATGGAGCGGAATTCTTCTCATCGCTAGATTTGCGGTCTGGCTACCGGCAAGTTCCAATGGCTGAAGCCGATCGCCAAAAAACTGCATTTATTACACCTGACGGACTATACGAGTTTAACGTCATGCCCTTTGGGCTTTGTAACGCGCCCGCCACGTTTGAACGACTTATGGATAATACGCTACGTGGCCTCAAGTGGAATATGTGCCTCTGCTACCTCGACAATGTCGTGGTTTTCTCGCACGACTTTCCTACGCACCTCCTTCGCCTCAAGCACGTTTTGACTTGTCTGACCAACGCTGGCCTGCAGCTTAACTTGAAAAAATGCCGCTTCGCTGCACGCGAGCTCGTCATTCTAGGCCACATCGTGTCGAAGCACGGCGTATTACCTGACCCAGCAAAACTTCGAGCAGTCGCAGAATTTCCCAAGCCGACGACCATGAAGGAACTTTGCAGTTTTGTAGGCCCATGCTCCTATTTCGGCGCTTTGTTCGCAATTTTGCATCCATCATTTCACCATTACCCAGCTTCTTCGTGGTGACGTGAACCTCTCCTCCTGGTCCCCTGCATGTGACGTTGCCTTCACTACTCTGCGCCGTCTGCTCACCTCCCCACCTATTTTTCGCCACTTCGACCCGACGGCTCCTACCGAAGTGCACACCGACGCCAGCGGCGTCGGGCTAGGGGCTGTCCTCGCTCAACGAAAACCCGGCTATTCAGAATACGTTGTAGCCTACGCTAGCTGCACTCTGACGAAAGCCGAAACTAATTACAGCGTGACAGAAAAAGAGTGTTTGGCTCTGGTGTGGGCGCTTGGATAGTTCTGGCCGTACTTATACGGCCGCCCGTTCGATCTAGTAACTGATCACTGTCACAGAACGAGCGCTAAAAAGAGAGCGCGCCGCCAAATCCTTGCGACAACGGGCGGTAGAAACGCCGCGAGGTAAAAAGAAAAAAAAAGAAAGCAAACATCCAAGGCTCCCGGGCGCGCGCTCTCCCCGCAGAAGCACGGCTTCGCAGACGAACCTCCTCACCCCACAGCGGCGGCCGGGCAAGCGCTAGAAATTTCCAGAACGAAGGAGGCGTGGCTACGCCGAGCTGAGTCACCCGACGCGGAGGGCTGACAAACCGTCTCGCCTCTCTCCAGCCTTCGCTGCGTATCGCGCCGACGAAAGGACGAGAAAATTCTGGAAAGTGGCGCGGAAGGTATTTAATCGAGCGGCCGAGACGAGAAAGCAGGAGGTGACGGAAGTTAACGCCAGAGCGCGTAGGAATTCCGCCGTGGAGTCAGCGAAGGTTCTGCCCGTAGTAACAGAACAGGAGGAGACGGAAGTGAGCGCCAGAGTGCGTAGAGAGTCCGCCGTGTAGTCGGCGAAGTTTTGGTCCGTAGGGACGGCTCGAGCTACAGGCAAGAGCGTGGGTTTACCGCTATCGAGCGAAGACGCGGGCAACAGCTGCGTGTGTGAAGCCGACGGGTTCCGGCGAAGAAGTTGAAGTTTGAAGAGTGGCCAATTGAAGACGGGAGGTTTCCTGGAAGAGAAACTTCAGAGAGCTGCGGAACGACAACAACGCTGGACTTTGAGTGAGTGATTCTCGGAAGAGTATCATTCAGACTTTTGTTCCAAGGACTTTGGACTGAATAGGTTTTCTATCTCTTTAGTCCTTAAGTGTCTTGGTTGTTCAATGCATGTGACTGCATCGTAGTGCGTATTGTTGTCTGTGTCCGTTGTTTCAAGTGTGGTTGATTGTACTGTGTAGTACATTGTCTGTTTGGTGACGTATTGTATGTAACTATTGTGGAGTGTGCATACGTGTGTATTGTTTTTGATCTGCCGTTAATGAGAATATAATTTTTGTTTGTTTATCATCTCTCGGCTCTGTCTTGTTCTTTGGGCCACAGCCGGCGTCCGCTGGCACACCAATAAGGACCACTTCTAAATTGTCCACGCTTTCGTGGTGCGGTTCGGGGGGCCGATACTTCGGCTCTTGGAATTAGCCCGGCGATCGCCTCCCTAATAAACGGGACAGGTGTGACAATTAATCTGGCGTCCGCGACAGGACCTTTTGGTGCACAGTGTGTCCAAAGTAGTGAGAAAGAGCCTCGAGTTGTTGATAGTGCTATCGGAACGATTTTGTGTGTTGTTCAGTGTTCTCGTTAACGAGTGCAGGGGAGTGCTCCGATAGACTGATCTAGGCAGATACTTTTTGCACGCGGCAAGGTTTTATTTGCGAGACACCATGGATCTCGAAAAGTTAGTTGCTCTTGGTGAAAAGATGGGTCTTTCTGGCGCCGAACTACGGAAGTGGGTCACCCAGAGGGAAAAAGAAGAAAAAGCAGCCGAGCTGGAAAAAGAGAGGTTGGCGGTCGAAAGAGCCAAAGCGGAAAAAGAAGCTGAGTTGGAGAGAGAAAAGCTGGCCACTGAAAGGGCGAGAGAAGAAAGAGAAGCAAAGGAGCGACAGCTGAAAGAAGAAAGAGAGGCAAAAGAGCGACAGCTGAAGGAAGAAAGAGAGCAGCAATTGAAGTTGGAGCTGGAGAGAGAGAGGTTGGCAGCTGAAAGGGCGAAAGAAGAAAGAGAGGAAAGGGAACGGCAGCGACAGCACGAGATAGAACTCGAGCGGCTCCGTTTGCAACAGCGAAGTGAAACTCCGGTCCAAGCTAGAGTGGAAAGCAGCGAACGAGAGGATCACGGCTTCCGCTTGAACCCAAGCAAGCTGCTCGTAGCGTTTGATGAAAGGAAGGACGACCTAGACGCGTACCTCCACCGATTTGAGACGATTGCGAAGAGCCAGAATTGGCCGGAACATCAATGGGCAACTGCTTTGAGTACTTGCTTGAGTGGTGAAGCGCTCAGTGTGTACGGTAGGCTGACGCCGACCGATGCAGCCAACTATGCAAAGGTGAAAGCTGCTTTGTTGAAGCGATTTAGATTCACTGTGGAAGGATTCCGGGACAGATTTCGGACAGGAAAGCCAGCTGATGGTGAGACAGCTACGCAGTATGCTGCCCGACTTTGCCACTATTTCGACAGATGGATTGAACTTTCAGGGACAGCGCAGGAGTACGATGAGCTTAGAGAGCTGCTAATTAGAGAACAATTTCTTACTAGTTGCCACCCAAGCCTGTCGCTGTACTTGAAAGAGAGGAAGGCTGAGTCACTTGAAGGAATGCTTGAATTGGCTGATCAATTCTTGGAAGCGCAAGGTGGCACTAATTTGGCCAAGGTCAAGAAGGATTGTCCCGATGATTCGAAGAAATCGGCTCCTGAAGAAAAGAAGCGTGCACCAGAGAGCATTCCGCGATGTTTTCTGTGCAACCGAGTGGGTCATCGCGCGAAAAACTGTCGAACGATCTTTACGAGCCCTACGGTAGTGAAATGTTTTAGGTGTGGTCAGACTGGGCACAAAGCAGATGCATGTCGAAACGGAGCGAGTCAAACTCACCAGGTATCCTGTGTGCAAGCGGCACCGAAATCTGATAATAATGCCGTCACCGATGGATTCGTAGAGTTGAAGAATGGGGAGAAAATTCCTATTGTGGGGGCTGTAATGTCAAAACAGCCAACCGGTGTTACGAAGGGAATGCCAACGCTTCCTGGAAAGATTGCAGGCAAGAAGATTACGGTTCTAAGAGACACCGGTAGCTCCACGGTTATCGTGAGGAGAAATTTGGTACGGGAAAGAGAGTTGACAGGCAGAACGAGACCGGTTTGCCTAATTGACCGTACGGTCCGGATGCTTCCCGAAGCAGAAATTGAGGTTGAAACCCCGTACTTCAGCGGGAAGGTTACTGCGTTATGCATGACGACCCCCCTTTATGACCTTGTCATCGGAAACATCGACGGGGCGCGAGGGCCGAATGATCCAGAATGTTTGGGAGAAGACCCGAAGATAGAGCCCTCGCCAACACAACGGCCGCGAGATACAGTGGAGGAGCATCCCGTGACGGGTCTCACTAGAGCCCAAGGAGAAGCTGCGGAGCAAGAGACAGCGAAGGAGAAGACGATCGTGTCGAATAAGTTCACAGGCCGAGCAACTGAACGTACGTCGGCACGACCTCAACCGACTGACAGTGTAAAGGAGACGGAGTTGGCCAGCCGGGCAAAATGTAGAGGCATGATCAAGCGGGTAAATAAACAGACAGGACCCGTCGAATGTAATGACGCGTTAACGGTGTCGGAAGAGACAACGATGGCTGAGACGACGCCTCAGATATCGTCGTTGGAAAGGGCTCGCCGAAAAAGAACGTGGAAACACAAGAATAGATCGAGCGAGCACCGCAAAAAGGGGCGCAAGCGCTGTTCGAAGTACTCAAGATAGGTGCTGAGGTGGAATCAGAATGTGTTCGGCAGGGCTGAGTGACATATGTTGTGTTAATATTCTTGTTATCCTGTGTCTCAAGTGTATGTCGAGTGAGTCAGTGTTCTGTGCGATGGTGTGATGTAAAGTGTTGTATAATTGTTGTATCGACAGAACTTTGTACGTTTGTATTGTTTGGAATGTGTGATGAAGTGTTGTAGGCATGTACCTGTGGCTATATTTCATGTGTTGTGGAATTGAACTACAATGTAAGATTGTATTGCGTGATCTATTGTGAATGTGAAGTGTTATGAGCGACTGATGGTGTTACAGTCTGTGAGAGTGTGTGGTGACTTTCGCGCTCGTTTGTGTGGTTTTGAATATTATGAGATAATATTCTTAAAGTGGGGGGCAGTGTCACAGAACGAGCGCTAAAAAGAGAGCGCGCCGCCAAATCCTTGCGACAACGGGCGGTAGAAACGCCGCGAGGTAAAAAGAAAAAAAAAGAAAGCAAACATCCAAGGCTCCCGGGCGCGCGCTCTCCCCGCAGAAGCACGGCTTCGCAGACGAACCTCCTCACCCCACAGCGGCGGCCGGGCAAGCGCTAGAAATTTCCAGAACGAAGGAGGCGTGGCTACGCCGAGCTGAGTCACCCGACGCGGAGGGCTGACAAACCGTCTCGCCTCTCTCCAGCCTTCGCTGCGTATCGCGCCGACGAAAGGACGAGAAAATTCTGGAAAGTGGCGCGGAAGGTATTTAATCGAGCGGCCGAGACGAGAAAGCAGGAGGTGACGGAAGTTAACGCCAGAGCACGTAGGAATTCCGCCGTGGAGTCGGCGAAGGTTCTGCCCGTAGTAACAGAACAGGAGGAGACGGAAGTGAGCGCCAGAGTGCGTAGAGAGTCCGCCGTGTAGTCGGCGAAGTTTTGGTCCGTAGGGACGGCTCGAGCTACAGGCAAGAGCGTGGGTTTACCGCTATCGAGCGAAGACGCGGGCAACAGCTGCGTGTGTGAAGCCGACGGGTTCCGGCGAAGAAGTTGAAGTTTGAAGAGTGGCCAATTGAAGACGGGAGGTTTCCTGGAAGAGAAACTTCAGAGAGCTGCGGAACGACAACAACGCTGGACTTTGAGTGAGTGATTCTCGGAAGAGTATCATTCAGACTTTTGTTCCAAGGACTTTGGACTGAATAGGTTTTCTATCTCTTTAGTCCTTAAGTGTCTTGGTTGTTCAATGCATGTGACTGCATCGTAGTGCGTATTGTTGTCTGTGTCCGTTGTTTCAAGTGTGGTTGATTGTACTGTGTAGTACATTGTCTGTTTGGTGACGTATTGTATGTAACTATTGTGGAGTGTGCATACGTGTGTATTGTTTTTGATCTGCCGTTAATGAGAATATAATTTTTGTTTGTTTATCATCTCTCGGCTCTGTCTTGTTCTTTGGGCCACAGCCGGCGTCCGCTGGCGCACCAATAAGGACCACTTCTAAATTGTCCACGCTTTCGTGGTGCGGTTCGGGGGGCCGATACTTCGGCTCTTGGAATTAGCCCGGCGATCGCCTCCCTAATAAACGGGACAGGTGTGACAATCACCACGCGCTTTGCTGGCTCTCCACGCTGAAAGACCCATCTGGCCGCCTTGCGCGATGGGCACTCCACATCCAGGAGTACGACATTCGGATCGTATACCACTGCGGACGCAAACACTCTGACACTGACGCCCTGTCCCGCTCACCTTTGCCACCAGCTCCGACGTGCGGAAGCACGTGCCTCCAGGATTTGTCATCGTTAAATCTTGACTCAATTGCCACGAACAACGTCGTGACCCGTGAATCGCATCTCTTCTCGAATATCTATCTGGTACGCCCAACCTTCCGGTATCTCGATCCCTCCGACGTCAAGCTTTCCATTTTGCCATCCGCGATCAACTTCTCCATCGACGCAACTACTCTCCTAATGGCCGCCGGTGGCTTTTGGTCATTCCACGCACTTTACAATCGCAGGTATGCGCCTCTCTTCACGACAATCCACAATGTGGCCACGCCGGGGTGTTCAAAACATTTGAACGCCTTCGCCATCGCTATTACTGGCGCGGCATGTACAATTTTGTACGCAAATTTGTGCAGTGCTGTCCTGACTGCCAGCGACGCAAATCAACACCACTACATGCGACTGGCGAATTGCAGCTACTTCCGTGCTCTGCCAAGCCATTTGATCGCGTTGGCGTTGACCTCTACGGCCCGCTTCCGCTGACACGAGATGGCAATCGGTAGATTATAGTGGCGGTCGACCATCTAACACGCTACGCCGAAACAGCCGCTTTACCGAGCGCTACCGCTCAGGATGTCGCCTCTTTCATTTTACGTCAATTTATTCTTCGACATGGCGCACCTCGAGAGCTCCTTAGTGACAGAGGCCGCGCTTTCCTCTCCGAGGTCGTCGAAGCTCTGCTTTCGGAATGCCACGTCATTCATCGGAAAACGACAGCATACCACCCGCAGACTAATGGGCTAATGGAACGGTTTAACCACACGCTGGGTGATATGCTCTCAATGTACGTGGCATCTATTCATAGCAACTGGAACCGTGTTCTCCCATACGTCACATTCGCATACAATACTTCAATACAAACAACCACGGAATTTTCACCTTTCTTTCTTCTTTATGGACGTGAACCTTCCCATACAATTGATACTCTACTTTCCTACCGTCCTGATGCTTCCGAATGTCCACCTATCTCCGATGCTGCTCGACAAGCCGAAGTGTGCCGCCAGCTCGCCCGTGCGTTCACCTCAGACGAGCAGCAACGCCAGAAAGAAAACCGTTGCACCTCTCTTCCGGATCCCAACTATGCGCCAGGTTCTCTCGTGTGGCTTGCCATCCCATACCAAACTCCGGGACTCTCATCAAAACTTGTCCCCCGGTGCGAGGGGCCTTACACCGTTTTAGAGAAAACCTCTCCGGTTAACTACCTAATTGAGCCAGTTTCCCGATCGGACGACATGCGCCGGCGTGCACGTGACATCGTCCATGTTTCCCGCCTAAAACCGTATCATGAGCCTCTCCCTGAAACTTCTTAGGTGGCCAGGACGGCTCCTTTTTCAGCGGGGGCGATTGTGAAGAAGATGTGCCTGCAGCAAGCAGCATCGCCAACGCCCGGCTCTCTCGGCTCCTGCTTCGGTTCGTTGCTGTGCCGATCGCTGGACGGTTCTTCACGCTGTCTCGTCGCTGTCTTTAACGGCTAATAAACCTCTTTCACACCTTCATTGCGTAAAGATTAGATAAATGTGAAGGTGGTACTATCACACACAGAGTGAGCTACATCAAGGTAACTCGTGACCCAGCGAACTGCAAGGTTCTACAGTAACGCCAATGGTATCATATCATCTTATCGGGAGAGAGTTCTATTTCTATGAGCACGCATCACTTCCGATCGCTTGCTTTCACCCTTGTCCTCCTTTACCTGAAGGGGTCTGTTGTCATATACTTAGCTTTACCAGAGAAACCTAGAAAGAAGCTTTACTGAACAAAAATCGAATTGTAGGCTTCAAGCCACGGTGGCAGTTTTATTTTCCAAGCTTACATCACGACAGAGAGAAACGAGGGACAAACGTTGAAGCAAACGGAGGTGATGCGAACTCGCAGGAACAGCGAAACCGTTCCCTGATAACTCAAAAACATTTCAAAATCGGCGCTGTTGTAAAATCTTTGAAAAAGCGCGGCCACGCGCTCGCAGGGGTTAGCTCATACCAAGCGCAATGGTACATACCGCATGGCAATTACGGTTATGATCAGGAATGGCAACAGCTCGATAGCAATTTTACCACGTGGTAAGCCCACGATAGAACGCTGACAGCTCCAATACGACTGTCAAAAACAAAAGGTGCGAGACCCCTTCATGCGAGACCATGCGAAACCTGCGAGACCAAGTCACAAACTTCTTGAAAAATTCCGAGTGACAATATGTATCCTCAGGTATGACCCTCAATTATAGCGATCAATTGCAGCGCCACTGTCAGGTAATGCAGCTGTGATATACCGCCTCTGTTTAAATGTGGAATTCTTGAAAACATACTACTAGCTTACTGCATTGAGAAACGCGTTTCTGCGCCGCTAGAAGATCTAAAGTGACAAATGGGCTGTGCTCTCTTGATGGTTGTATCCTGCTGTCCGTCTTAAATCTAGTGCAATGCATGCTATTCTGAGAGGAAGGTGCATCTATGCGCGATGTTTCCAAGGGCCCTTGTCTGCCTTCGATATCGCTGGACTGACATCTAGGCGAGTTTTTTCGAATTGATATTTATGAAAACCGTGTGATGATATAACACAATATTGCTGAAGAACGGGGCTCTTGTGTTTTTGAGTGTCTTAGCCGGACCTTATTTTGTGGCGCAATTTTCATCAGTTCATCTGTGTGCATTACCACATCATTTCTGCAGGCATATGACTAATTCTTCTTACTTTTCTTATAATTCCCTCTAATATTTATGATAATTATAGCTGCCTTATGTGTATCTCCGAGCCATCGTCTTCGTCAGCACTGTGATGTGAAATTTTAGTTCATTACCCACACAGATTCTAGCGGCTCTATTCACCAAACAGCACGTTTATCTGAGCCCTGGAAAAACCTCTGTTTATTGGCTCGATATTTAGAATTTTAGGTTTCCTTCTTGTATTGAACTCTTCCGGTTCTATCTGTGCAGTAGAAACTATAGTGTGTAGTACTTCCTGTTGTAGGTCCTCGCTGGTTCAGTGGCGCTAACAACCGCGATTAAGCCCTTATTTCCAGCATTGAGATTACAGTGTCCTTCATGCGGACGTGGTTTGCTGTGACCGCGGGAAAAAACTCTTCGAGGTACGGGATGTCACGTTTTGGGAGCACCCAATCCCGTTTGTGAAAATTCTGTGCGTAGATAACGCTCTGACTCGCTTTGGTTACACGGGTGGCTGCGTCTACACACATATATTTCTGAGAGCGTAGAGTTGCCTTTAAGTGAAACAGCAAGTTAGTTCCGGGTCCAAACAGTTTGCTCTGTTTAACACAGCCCATTTTTTTGTACCACACCCTCATAGGCACGTGTAAGGCGCCTTTTTGGGATTCATTTTATTTATTTATTTTGTCTGGTGAAGAAGTTCACATACGTCAAAATACAGTTGCTTTTTAATAGTAAGCAGTATGATGGAGCCGTTTTAACAATCCTCAGTGTGCATAACAACACAATGTTTTGCCCTAAATCGGGACCGTGCAAAACACAGACCACGTCCTCTTAACACAATTATGAGCTGTGTGCTCTGTAAAATCGGCCGGCGAGCCCAAGGAACTTATGCTGGTGCCGCGCGGAATATAGTGCATTTTTTTTCATTATGGTGCGAAGCTGCCCAGTGTCAATTATTTTCGTTTATATAATAAAGTAGATTATATTTACCTGTGGGGCGTAGGGAGTCGCTGTGCACTCCGTGAAACGCTTTGTTTTCATCTGCGATACGCGGAAAAAACCCATCTGCTTCCTTCCGCTCCCTTGCGCAACTGGCACCCGCGGTTTGGTGTGTCCACAATTCCGGAATGACATTACCGTGGCTCGTGGTTTCTTTCCCTCCAGTGCAATCACTATCCTGTCAAGTACAGGTGGTTGTTTTCGTGGAAACTCGAGCTTTGTTTACACGAGCTGTCGTCCGCCCAGCTCTCGTACCAAACATTTGTGTTCCGGCTATTCAGTAGAACGAGGCATTGAATACCATAAATGTTCCCATCGGTTATGGTAAGAATAGAAGGCATTCTGTGAAGCTCGTTTCAGAGCCTAGATATGTCTCAGCAGTCGAGAGTAAACCGCAGTTATATTTTGACGCAGGATGAATACTTGCCTTATCACCGCATGTGCAGTGTACGTCTCACTGCGAAAAGATCGCTGCATGTGTACAGGGGCGCGGTGAGTGATATGGGCTTCGCCGAGCTCTATAAAACGAAACAAAAGTTAACAGTTCGACTGAACGTGAAAGCTGTGTACGATGCAGTGATTGACCTGCCTTTCAGCGACGATCACGTTTTTTGGAATAAGAACGCGCTGACGTCCCAGAGGTGCAGCCTGAACGGCATTCATGGCAGGAAATAAAACATTAATTTGTGATGCAGTGGTCGTATAATTTTTTATATATACTCTGGCGGGAACAAAGGTGCTATAGCGTCTGTTATATCTGCCACGCAAGCTTCAGCTAGCATGAGAATGATGTGTAGTATACAAATTTATGTAATATCTTCGTTCTTTAATCTCTGGATGGCTCCGCGGGGCCTGAATCCACTTCACCACGAGACGAAATTCAGCCGAAATTCAGCAAAGGTTCAGCATGTACGCGTAACCGCCTTGACCTTATTAGGCTCACCGATTCAAGTCGCGTGACGTCTTTCACAACGATCTGTTCTTTTATTCGAAACAGAACGAAACACAATAAAGAAAGCATTAGGTGCGTCGGAAGCCCGCAAGCATGATGACTAGGCAATGTTGTGTAGTACCCATCATTCTTGTGGTGGCTGGACGATGGCAGCGCCAGAGTCCCCTCCAGCTAATTTCAGCAAACTCAATGGCAATGTCACCTTCTTGTCTCCTTTTTTCCTCCTTTCTCTCCTCAAATCTCTCCTCTTTTCTCTCACTTACTTTGCCTCTTGCCATGCAGAACTATATACATGGCTAGGCTATGCTTCACTCTCTCACTAGAATGGGCGTTTTTTTTTTTACTCTCCCATGCAATACGTTAACGTACACGGCTTTTGACAATCATTAAACATGCCTTTTATTCACCCTTACCACCTATTCCAAACCCTTTGCAGTAATCTTCAATACAGGGCTACGCTGTGCACTACCTTGTAACTGTGGTTCTTGCTTCTTCAGCCTCACACCACTCCTCCTCACCCCGACTGCCCTTTCCGAACCATTCCAATACTTTACATGGCTATTCTATAGCAGGTGTTTCAGCAAATGCGTCCGAAATTCTTTAAAATCACTAATTGTGGTATTAGCTACTGGCCTGCACAATTACGTTTTCTGTAACGGCAGGCATTTTGAGATAACTAAAGACTTTTCTTAGGACAGTAATTCAGAAAGTTAAACTGACTAGCCTTTTATTAGTTGGGTGAGGCGGTTATGTCAAACGGGAAAATCCAAGCTCATGCGAAGCACCTTATCTGGCTTTGAAGTATTGCTATAGTGGCCTAGAATAAGTATTGCCGCTTAATGACAATATCAGCTTGTGATGTTCGGAATCGCTGTTCCTCGTTATAGGCCATCTGTACACCGATTTATTCATACGATGCAGCCAAATGAATTTTTCAAGACTTAGTTTGTCTGCACTGCTTTGAAACGATTTCAGTTGAGGGAAGATCACGCAGCTAGCTCAACAACTGTCTCTGAATATCATGGCATACTGTTTATTTTACCCAATATCTTCACTGCCACCCTGGACAAAAATAACGTGACAGTTGAGGAGTAATCAGTAAGCATAAATGCCAGTGCATCTAATAAAAGTTGGAAAAATGTCTTGAAACAATTGAGGCTAATATCCAGCTTTTTTATAAAAAGGGAAGATACATCGTGAGACAATTGATGCTTACCTTTGTTATTTGTTGTATGCGTTTACATCTATCTGTAATTGTAATTCCAATAAGGAACCTAACCTAACCTAACCTAACCTAACCTAACCTAACCCTCCCGTTTTTATTGACTAGACAGGGGCACTCTCGCTTAAAATTTAACGCTGGTGGAGCAAAGTCGCACAAGGCTCGTTAAAAAGCAGTTATGAATGTAGCTATTCTCCTGGCTTGCAATGGCTACGCTTCTCCCCTGTCTCTTTCTAACCTTATGCTACGCTGTACTCTACACTACACTGCATATGGATATGCTTGATGCCTTCTATATTAACGTGACACAGATATTGAGCAAATTGCACTACTCACAGTGCCGGTCCACCAAAATTAAGGGAACACGCAGGGGGCAAACCCCTATTACTGGCCAGATGTTTCAGTTTCTCTTGTTTGTCATTTTTACCTTTTTCTTGGGTAGTGTCTGAGTGCGTGCTGGTTCATGTGATATCCAGAAGCACGGAAAACCTTGACCAAATGAGTTCTGCTCTAGAAATTGCACACAAGAACCAGACATGGCGAAAGCTGTTATGCAATAATATATAGTGTTGCGTTTCATTACCTCTAACCTTGCATTACGGCCGGAGAGGAACGTTGTGGACTTCACAGATGGTTTGAGATGCATCAAACAATACCGGCCAGCATATTAAAAGCCCACCAGGTTGTGTTGCTTCCTGTACATCTAATTCGCTCAGAGAAATCTATTTTAGTCTTAGTTAATGAATTGAAATCTATTTCAATTCATTAGGCGGAGGATAAGATACTACCGGATTTTTTTGGGGGTTCTGATTTTTAGTTGTCCTTCATACGGAACAGCTCATCTATTGTACTATATTCTGCAATTCTGCAGCTATTGTCGGAGAAGACCACTGTTGCTGGAAGAAGAAAACAAACAGCGACTGATCCGGTTTATACATTGCACACGACCCAGGCGAAGCACGTGCTGTGGACATTATTGCTCTCTAATGCAATGGGGTCATTAGGTCGGCGGTTAGTTTGCGCTGTCGGTTTTAGGCCGTTTGCCTGTTCTTTCCGAGTGTTGTGGTACGTATAGAAGGTCGTCGCAATGTGCTGAATTTTTGTGGTATGCCCGCACAATGCACTGCCTATCTATAGAACAACTTTCGTAGATGTCGCTCATGCCTCTCGACACTTCTGATTGGTAGCCAGGCTACGTGCGTAGAATACGCTATACCCAGTGCTTGTGGAGGAATGACAGAAGTCTGCGGCGAGTGTCGAGAGAGGCTGCTGCAGGGTGTGACTGAGTCGGTATAACGTATGATGCAGGGCGTGGAGCTCAATGATGCTCGACCACCAGAACAAAGTAATCCGAACCTGACCTTAATCCGTCTCCTCACCTTTGTTCAAGTCCCAGCTCTGAAAGACTACCCTGGCGTGACATTCAATCAATCAGGCTCGCGGGAGTAAGTTGCACCAATGACAATTAAATGTCATTGCTTGATAAGTATCCTGTATCTGGTGAAAATAACAATGCAACTGAAGTAGTTTTCCAAAACACTATCACAGCATGTACAGTACGCATGTCTCGACGTATTCAATGATACGTCGCTTCGCTATATTACCTTGTAATCGATCAATCAATCAATCAATCAATTAATAATTTATTTAACATGCCTAGGAACGTCAATGAGGTCTTTGTCCAAGCGCACGCAGATAAACAATGAAAATAAGCTATACCATAGAGAGAGTCTTCAGAAAAAATAAAGAAATAAAAAAATGAAAACCCTGAGACCAAACAAAATCAGCGCAATATAGGACGAATAAAAACACCATTAAAACTCGTGGAATGAGAGTGAAAAATGCAGGAGAAAATACAGAACTATTCGGAAGGCCTCCTGAAAGATGGAAAAAGGAAGAATCTGTACATTGTGAAAAACCATGTTAAGACCGTACAAAGCTGAGATAAAAACAATAACACTGGGCTGTGAAATGCATCAAGATCATGAAAGTTAACATTACAGAGACTTTGCGTTTTGAGAGTGGTAGTTTGTTCAAAGAAGTTCGTAGATACATAAAATGGTCGATTCTCTTAGCTAACTTATGCGGAATCCAAAAATTTACACGATTCAGAACTACAGGACAGGTTATCGTATACCGCAAACTTGTTTGTTAAGAAATAATAGGGCAGGAGCATTTCATCGGCAGTGAACCTAAGGCAATGATAATAATCTCGCAGTGTTAGCACGAGCTTTAGAGTCACTTTTAGCGAAGCGATGGTTGTAAGTGCTTATGGATTTTTGTCGACTCGCTGAATGGTACCACTTCCAGAGTTAGCAATACCATTCTAGATCTAAGACGTATACAAAAGTTGTAGAAGACATAATTAGGAGAAATAATATTATAAATATTAGTATTAGTAAAAATAAAGCTTTTCGCAGACGATTGTATAATATATCAGAAAATTTATAGTTACAGTGATCAAGAATCTTTAAATACTGCACTAGCAACGCTACAAACGTGGTGCGAAAATTGGCAGATGACAATTATCATAAAAAGAACAGTAGCAATGCGAATTACGCGAAAGAAACAGCCGCTTCTGTTTATCTATCACGTCAATGCCCATGGTTTATCCGAAGTCACTAAACACAAATATTTAGGACTCATACTAACATCAGACCTAAAATAGAATGAACAGATAGAATATATTAAAAGAAAGGCAATGAAAAGCCTTGGCTATTTGCGAAGGAGGCTTGTGAATGCCACACCACACATCAAACTTCTCGCGTACAAAACTTTCATTAGACCAGTACTAGAATATGGAGCTGCAGTGTGGGATCCCTTTACTCAGTCCAATATTAAAAAATTAGAAATGGTCCAAAAAATCTGTTCGATTTGTTTTTAATTGTTATAGTTGGCGTACTTCCCCTTCACTTCTACTAATTAAAGCGGATCTCGAAAAACTACAGGAGAGAAGAAGATTGGAGAGGCTCAAGCTTTTTTACCTCATTTTCCACAACAAAATCGGTATCAACAAAACAGTGCACATTAGACAAATAAGTGAATATTCTGTGCGTTCACATCATTCAAAGAAAGTTTTACATTACGTAAACCACACAAACACATTCAGGTATTCATTTTTTCCAAGAACTACTCGTGAGTGGAATTGCCTATCACTGATACTGTACAGTGTCTAACAGTTCATTTATTTATACATGCTCTCAATAACCACTAACAGTTTTTTTGTACAGTCATGCAGCCCAGAGTTACGCAATGCTTCCAATTTTTTAGTACGTTTCTGCCAGCAAAGCTATGCCATTGTTGTAATGTTTTTCCTTAGTTTTTTGTAAATTAATACAAAAGTGTTGGATTGTACCCACTGTCAGTATGCTGTGTGTTGTCAATTATGTTTTTTATAGTAAACATTTCTGTATGCCCGTTCCTGCTTAAGACCTGGTAAACAGGTCAGCAGTATGTAATATATAAAATAAATAAATTTAAAATATTGTAATAATAGTCTGCACATGTTTGGAATAATAATATAAAATAATAATAATAATAATGATAATGATAATGATGATAATAATAATAATAATAATAATAATAATAATAATAATAATAATAATAATAATAATAATAATAATTTTTATTGTCATCTTGAGTTGTACAAAACAAATAACAGGCAACAATCAGAAAAAGAATACATGTAGCTCATTTACGCTACATATAAGCACAATAACAATCGAGAATCAAATTAGTGGAAGCAATACTACCTAAACAGCAGAAATGTGAAGCCATGAATTGAAAAATTTTAAACACATTATACCCTGTATGCAAGAAACTAGAAAAGAAACTAATACTGCGATAACTGATGCAGCATTAAAGAGACCTTGGGCTCTTTCCTCTTCGAAAATAATAATAATAATAATAATAATAATAATAATAATCATAGCACCCCGCCACGGAAGTCTAGAGGCAAAGGTATTCCGCTGCTGACCTGCAAGTTGCGGGATCGAATCCCGGTGGTGGCGGCTTCATTTTGATAGAGGCGAGAATGCTGCAGCCCCTTGTGCATGTGAAAGAACCACAGGTAGTTGAAATTGCCAGAACCCTTCCACTACGGCGTCTTTTATATTCATATTTTAGTGTCTGGACGCGACACCTCATATATCAATCAAATCATGAATGAAAATGCTATTATTAATAATAATAATTTATTTCCACTTGATGGGATCACGTTTCATGGAGGTTGGCAGACTAAAAGTGAGGAACGCTTGACAGAAGCCTCGCACCTCTTATAGTAGGCAGCAACAGCAAACATAATTATATAGCAGCTGTGTTCACAAAAGAGCAAATTAAAAAAAAAGGGGAGAAAAAGAGAACAAAAAGGTAAGAAAAAGAAACTAACGCAGAAGAAAAACAATGAGTGAGGCGCATTCCTGCTCATTTCATTTTGCAGCATGTGCACGTACATAAATATAGCAGAGATGCAAGATTACAAGTCTGCTTGCAGAGAACTCACTGGCAAGGATTTAGCGCAAATAGTACAACATGTGGTGATATATATATATGTGAAGCATTCAGTAGACAGCCATTCGTCGCATGTGTCCACACCTAAATAAACATAATGTGCAATGTTTGGAAGCAGTTTCTCTGCTGGAGAGATCAATTACAATATTGCATGGATTTGTAATAGCAGTGTTCTTCGAAGAAATTTTCGCGTTGTGCAGTTAATTTACAAGAGCCGGTAACCTTCAACTAATCATCTCCTAACCACAGCTGGTTCGTACAGTAGGCAACATCCCAGATGCCATCGGCAGAAGCGTTTTCCTAACATATGTTTGTTAGGAAAACACCCGGAACTTCCTAAATAATCTTGCAATCTCGTTACATCCCCTGTGAGGCGATTGAGAGGTTATGGGAAGTTGGTATGGTAGCGGGTAGTACCTGATCATAGACGGAGTTGGTCAGTCAGTCAGTCTGAACGTTTTTATTGCTTCTAAATTGTTTTCAAGGCTATCACCCCATAATAATTATATTTTGTGCCTCCTGCCTACCTGTAGTGACTGCCGTCGCGTAATATTGAGCTTCATTGGAAAGTTTTGAAAGTTTCAAAGTTTGAAAGTTTATTTATATAAAACATGTATTGATTAGAAAAACACACTTTTGAGACCAAGCAGGTTTGTTAAAGGGTCCCTACCGAAGATATTTGTAGCATAACATGCATCTGTAGCAGCTGTTCAAAAAGTGTAAAAAAAGAAATAGAAGAGTCTAAATTATGCAGACAAACATGTCCAGTACAAAATAAAACATCAGCAAATAAAAATTTTTTCAACAATAGCTTATAATAAAACGTATTTTAAAGGTAAATATGGAAAATAAACAAACAAAAGCCTTCCAGCAAGTGTGCTCTACATTGTCGATAAGGGAATGTTTTAGCTTTCTTACAAATGTCTACAACTGTGTTGTACTGGGTAGGTTGTAGTCAAGCTTCATCCAAAAAGATGCTTAAAGAGCGTGGTATCCACTAAACTATTGCGAGGTGTGTGCCAATTGTTCAAGCAGTGGCTGACGACGATTAGGAATTCTGCCTAAAAGCGGTATCCGCCACAGTTATTAGCTGAACAAAAACAAGCTTTTGTAATGGAGCATAAGACGATGCACTCGTTATGCTATTCGCATTCTGCGACGACTGCTTGTTCTTTAGCTGTTGTAAAACCATTTTAAGTAGTATTACCGTGTTTGCTTTCCCTTTATCAATCCTGCCTATGGCAAGTTCGCCAATAAGCCCCAAGCAGCGTGGCTCAGTTGGTGAAGCCTAGAAAGCCTTCTACAGAAGAAGTATTTTTTAAAAGCCTGTTAAGTTTGATGCTTTTTAGCTTTTTTATTTTGTTCATGTTTGTCCTTTGTTTTATGTACATTTGTTAGTGAATGTTGTTTGTACACAGACGATAAAGAAAGAAAAGATATAAAAACAAGCGTGGCTCAGTGGTAGAATACTGAGCTGGCACCCAGCAGACCCGAGTTCGAGCCCCACTGTGTCATTGGTATTGGGTTTTTAAAGAGGATAGTCATTCTTGGGGACCTTCGACGCAAAAATTTTGGTCTGTCTGTACACTTGTCTGTTTGTCTAGCCTTAACGGTACCCTAAACGGCAGCGAAGAGACCAAACGATACTCCAAACGACCGACCCCATCCGCAGCGCCCACCAATATTGCTCAAGGTTCAGCGTTCATACTTGTGCGATTGTCAATTAAAAAGCAAAATTGCGCATATCTGAGCCACCACAACAACACGTCAATATTCTCTATGTGTATCTCTTACTAGAAAACTTATACATGAGTAATTCTAAAGACCTTAGCGTTTATCACGTCGCGCTGACCATGCAACGCTTGCACGAAAAAGAAAGCGTTTCAGCACTTTGCTAAGACGACACGGTGGCGGCACCTACCCGTCGTCTTGCGTTTTAAACCTTATCACAGGCACGCACGGCGCGCCCTTCGTTTTCCAGGATAACTGCCAAATAGCGTACATTTTCTCACGTGTGATGTGACTTGATGCGCTCGTTCGCCTCCGCTGCACGCTCGAGGCACTCTAACGCAGCGCCTCCAGTATACCATTCACCAATTTTCTTGCGCAGAACATCAAATAAACGTTTTGTTCACTCTCTCCAGATGCAAGACTATTGTCTTTAGACGACATTTGCGGCGTAACATGCAGATACGGGGCCATTTTTTTTTTTTTTTTGCGCGATGTGGTTGTGGTTGGTGACGGCGGCGGCGACAGACAACTACGGTTGGGATCCGAACCCGAGTTGGGATCTCGTGACAGATTTCGCTGTAGAAGCCGTCCCAAGAGTCTCACATTTCATGAGGCCGCGTCGACAAAAATAACGGAAGAGCGATGACAAGATGAACCACTGTTGCTGTCTGCGATTTATGCGAGACGCATCTGTACAATCTCACCGTATTCAAATATTTTGTTCAAATACATCTTTTTTTATGTAGTAACTCACCCCCCTCTGCAATGCCAATCAGCCCTGAAGGTAAATTGATTATTAATAATGTAAATAAAATGATAAATAAATACACAAGTAAAGTGTTGGTTACGCTCAAGCGTGATATTTCAGCGCGAAAACGTTTTATGTCTCCCAAGCAAAAGATTTTCGAGATTTTGCGGGACCTGACAATCCACCTCAAGACCTTGTCGTCAGTACCGATGCGTACGATGCGTAACTGACTATTCAACATAGACGTAACGCTAGACACTCCGTTATTTTAGATGCGAAACATTTCTTAGCGAACTTCGGCGATTTTGAGCGTATCTATCTATCTATCTATCTATCTATCTATCTATCTATCTATCTATCTATCTATCTATCTATCTATCTATCTATCTATCTATCTATCTATCTATCTATCTATCTATCTATCTATCTAACTGTCTATCGGTCTAGCCGCCTACGACTTTGAGCTCCCTTGGCTGTTTCGATAATGGTATCAACACCAAACTTGGAATGGCACAACATGACCGTATGAAGAACATATTTGACTAGTCATAACATGAAAATGAAGAAATGTATGTCAAGAATGTCATGATTTACATTTCATGGTCTTGCTGCTCTTTCGGTGGTGTCGTTCGCATGACTCGTTGCAAAACTGGTATGGTATGACATGATTGCATGGCGAACACAAGAGATTTATTGATATGTGGGGTTTAACGCCCCAAAAGCACCATATGATTATGAGAGCGCCGTAGTGGAGGGCTCCGGAAATTTCGACCACCTGGGGTTCTTTAACATGCACCCAAATCTGAGCACAAGCGCCTACAACATTTCCGCCTCTATCGAACACAAGAGCAGACCCTAACATGAAAATCATGACATGCGCGTCATGTAACAACATGACTACATGCCACGCTCATGATGCGCTGGCGGCCGTTTTGCTAGCTTCATTTATACCAAATTTGGTATTACGGGATGTGAATGGATGATGAAGGTATGTGACTGGTGCAAACACAATAATGATGAGGTGCGTTTGATGTAACGACATGACTACATGCCACGCTCATGATGCACTCGCGGCCATTTTGCTAGCTTCACATGTACCAAACTTGGTATTACGCAACGCGAACGAACGACATAGGTATAAATGATACATCCAAAAATGATAATCACGACATGCGTGTCATGTAACAATATGACTATATGCCACACTGATGATGTGCTCGCGGCCGATTCGCTAGCTTCACTTATGCCAAATGTGATATTACGTGACACTAATGGATGACGAAGGTGTGTGTCTGGTGCAAACATGATAGATGCGTCATGTGAGAAAATGGTTACATGCCACAGTCAAGGCACCAACACATTTCGACGTGACGTGGCGCGCGTGCTCGCCAGCGTTTGTTTCGTCGCGTCATGCCGGCGTTGCCACGCCAGGTGCTGGTCCTGCCATACACTCGCAGGCGCACGCCGCGCTGCACTGCTTTGGCGCATGCGTGTTTCAGCGCGTCCAGCATCCCTCTGTCACGAAAGGAGGGAGACGCAGTGTTGCCTGGGTAACGCATCGGCGGGAAATGCAGCATGTCGCACTTCGTGCCGGTTGCCATCAGGCCGCGCCGAGGGACGCTGTTCGCACCTGGCGTCAGACAATAGAGTGATCGTGTTTTGCTAACGTAGCGTCGCTGTGCCCAGCGTGCATGCGCGTCAGCGCTACACAGGAGTATATTGGGACCTTCATGATGCTCTAGCGGCCATTTTGCTAGCTGCACATACGCAAAATTTGGAGTTACGTGACGTCAATGAACGACTATATATATGACTGGTGCAAACATGATAACCCTGACAAGTGTGTCATGTAAGAACATGACAACATACGACGCTCAAAGCGTGCTCGCGGCCGTTTCTCTAGCTCCACATATACTAAATTTGGTATCACGTGACGTGAATCGAAAACAAAGGTAAATGACACATCCAAACATGATAATTACGACACGGAAGCCATGGACGGCATAATTCACCTCAACCTCGTAACGTTGTGCTGATTTTAAAGTGAAATATCAACATTTCTCATTCGTGCTTCGCGTATCATCTATGCTCACTCTACGTGGGATCTGCCAATTGTTTTTCGGAAAAGCCTTTTTGTCTCCTTGGTACTCTACTATGCGAGACCTGGAAGTCTTTCCTTGGGCCTTGCACCTGACGAGGCCGCATCTACAGAAATAACACTCGTAGCAAGCCTGTTGTCTGTTTAGAAAAAGATTATTTACACTATGTACAGAGAACAAAGATTTTATAACATTTCAGTAATAAGGGCACATACACTTTGACACATCTCTGTATCAAGACAAACATCCCTATGTTGCAACTAAGACATCATTGCCCTAATATACATGACAATGTTCGCATCAATACCGACAATATGTAGCATTACTATACATAAGCGTTTTCCCACAAACGCTGCTGAAGCGTATGGTTGTTAAATGTGGTGCTTCAAGAGCTGCAATTCCTTACAGGTCGGACACGTGGTTATCAAGTCAATAACAAATACACGTCTTCCACAGTTTATATATGGATGGCTTTATCTTGCTGCATGACGTTCGAAACAGATGTTCTTTATCATAAATGTTGCCGTAGCCGCATTGTTTATCTAATTGAATGTTAGAAAGGTGCAAAGGTGGGCTAGTTCGTATATATTCCTAATGTATTGATTAGGAGCGCAAACTAAGGGGACACAGGAATTCCCGGTAGTTCTATATGTGCATGGGTTCTCACATAAGATAAAGAAATGAGCTAAAAACTTCAACCTTGACGTTGTATTTTCCCCAAGTAGATTGATTGATTGATATGTAGAGTTTAACGTCCCAAAACTACCACTTGAATTTGAGAGACGCCGTAGCGAAGGGTTCCGAAAATTTCGACCAGATGGGGCTCTTTAACGTTACCCGAATCTCAGCACACGGGCCTACAACATTTCCGCCTCCATCGGAAATGTAGCCGCCGCAGCCGGGATTTGAACCCGCGACCTGCGGGTCAGCAGCCGAGTACCTCAGCCATTAGACCACCACGGCGGGGCGTTTTTCCGCAAGTAGAAAATTACAGCAAACGTGTTCTAGAATTCAATTAAAAAGCAGAATGAAGGCAGGCCTCGTGAAGAAAGGTTGAGGTGTTAATCATACCAATTTTTTCACCATTTGTCGGACTAACGTCGTTTATTGTACTCCACTGTCTTGCGGCATGTTATATATTGGGCAGACTGCGCGCTGCCTGAATGTTCGCCTGCGAGAACACTACAATGCGCTGAAGTCAGCCCCGGATTTACATTTGTCCGCCCATTGCAAAAAGTGTGGCTGCGTACTTGAATTCTCGCTCACCTTTGTCTTTTACAGCCAGGATGACACTAAAACTAGAGAGATTGTGGAAGCCTTTTTTGTTAAAAAGAATATTGATAGTTGTGTCCGTTCACCGTCTATATCACTGTTAGATTGTGAAATCGTGTTTCTGGACGACACTCGATCACGGTGGAACCTTCTCCCTAGTTTTCCCTTTTTCTTCTTCTCCTTCTGGTATGTAATGTCTTCGTTGAATAAACCGAGCTGCGCTTGTTTGTCTCCTTTCTTGTGTTCCATTAGTTAGCGCTCCCAAATATTTCAGTATGGGTCATTAAACTTCACTGCCTCTCACGTTATTCTTCGCAAATAAAAGTAATCGCCACCTTTCAGGGCAGTTCGTCGCGCTGGGTTTGCCTATGTTGATGATGACGACAGTGTGGAAGTAAGAATAATGGGTTATAAAGGCGACATTTCGTGTGTATTTGGATGATAATTACGTCACCAAAACTACCACGTGGAAATACCGCATGGCGGGACACGGATTTCCACACGACGACAACGCGGAGGTGTTGCATGCACACTGCCGGAGCGCACACCCTACTGGAGCGCGGCTCACGGAATATGCATGCAGATATACTTTCGACTCTCGTCCTTACGGAGCGCTTGTCTTGCTAGAGCGCTGGGTACAAGAGAGCATTCCAAGAAGGGACGCTGTTCGAAGCTATAGTTCCAAGGCACGATATCAAAACTATTTTTGTCCGCGTGGCATTTAGACCCGTGGAGTGAGCGGAGAAGGCTGGACGGCGCGAGGGGGGGGGGGGGGGGGTGATAACGTGTGCGTCATGTGATGCGCCATCCGCTGTGAGAATTCCTCCTCCCTCTGCTCGTGTGAATCGAGCTTTTAATATCATCAGTACAGTCGTCCACCTAATAATTCAATAAAGACTTTTCCCTCTCTTTTTCTTTCCCGCTATGCTGCAGTACTGTTACTTTGGGAAGCTATACATCTGTCACGTCACGTGCGAGGTATTTATAGCAAAGTTGCCGTTGCAGATAGAGTGTTCAAAAGGCAAACTCAAATGTAAACACCACAGTGTAAACCAGGAAGGTTAAAAAATTCTTTTAAAGCCTCCTTGGTGTAAACTAAGGTGTGGACGTGAACGTGAAAACGTCCTCATGCCAAAGCTTGCGTGCGTCTGCGCCTCTGATTCTGCGAATATGTGAAGATCATGCGTTTGTGGAAAGCCAACCTTTGGAGAATAAGTTACTTGCGTTGTCGGAAATTCTGTAATTTTCAGTTGTCAATCTTGCAGAGTACTTCACAAGTTGCGAGAAACTGCGCTACACACCTAAAGCTATATGATGGAAGAGAAAAGTCTCAACAGTGTATGCGACACCAGGAAAGGGACCGGACAATTTGATTTTTAAAGGAGGCCTCTGGAGCAGGTAGAACATAACTTAAAATGTAGGTTTCTGGTGGCACTTTATTGCTCTTGCTGTAAGTTGAATAAACTTGCCTGTTTTTTTTTTTTGTGAACACTGCTCAAAACAGTTTTTCTTAATTTCAGTTTCTAGGAGCACCGGTTCATTGTTGGTGGGCGGCAGAAGACATCGCTACTATAATGGCCGGAAAGAAGTTTTCGGGAAAAGTGCCACTTCAGAAGCCACACTCCATTTTTCCGGAAATTTATGGGTAAGTTTATGGGTAGTGGTTTTTTTCTCTTATGTTATTTCTATTTATATTCTAGTGATGCCTCTTTTCTTTATAAATGTGCGCGTCGTGTGCTTTATTGACCCCAAAAGCCTCAGTTGGCTATTTTTGAATGAGTGAGATAAGCGTGTTCAAAGTCCTTTACAAGAACCGACTGCTTCCAACAAAACATCTCTAATTCTAGTTTGTGCGCATAATTCACTAAAAAAATCACAAATAGTCTACATGAAAATTTTATAAGTTGTGTGAAGTGGAAACAGCGCCATTCTCGCAGTTTTCTTTCCGATCCGTACATTAGGGCAGCGCTCCTGCCTAAAATATTGATAAAAAAGATGCCTAGACTGTTAACCTGCCTCATTTTATGTTGTACAGTCGGCCAAATCTTTAGCTATTGTGCATGAGTGGCAGCTTTTTTGTGTATTGTTGCCATATAACTGAATCGAGTTTCAAAAAATGTGACGACAAGTGTATGCCCACAAAGCACATGCCCATGAAGCAATTATTTGTAACTTCGTTCTATTACATGGCGTTGAGAGACAAAATATAGCCACTGAGCACAACAGTAAAATTTGTTGAAGATTTTATAGAGTTGAAGATTTTATAAAAGAACGACACAGATTAATTTTCAGAGTTTATTTATATGGCATCAACACAAGTACCCCAACAAGCGCGTCATTTTACCCTTATCTGGCTTATCAACAAGTTCGTTGACCAGCGTCACACACCACTCGAGAAAACTCACCAAACGCAAGAAAACTTTAGAAAATTTCAAAATAGCTTCTGGTGGCACCCTTCTACAGAAAGATAAAATTAACTTGCCTTGATGCAATGAACTTCTTTTCCGACAGTGCTAATGACCACAGAACGTGCGATCATGGACGACGACGAAGAAGACCCCACGTTTATTCAAATAAGAACAGCTACCATATGTCTCCTTGGCCTATCCCCCAGAGAAGGTATGTGCCTCGGTCACCAGGCTACAAATCATTACCTCATTTCTATAAACAAACAAACGAAAACAGTGGACGCCATCGGTTCCTTATTCTGTCAACTAAATAAAACAGGTCTACTCTAAATAAATCTAAACTTAGCGGGGAAGTGCTGAAGCTCGAATGTGTGTCGTTTGCCTGACCTTTTTCTGAGGTCAACAATATTGCCTACTTGTCAAATAAACCTGTCAAACGCCGATGGTTTATCTAGCAACTAATAAAATGGCGGCCGCAGCCGCCATTTCTTGGTGGACAGGGTTCACTCCTGAACAATAACTTGAACTCCATCAGTTTTTTAAAACCCTCTTCTATTTCATCGGGCCTTATCGGGTCATCATTGAGAATCGCAACCACTGAGTCACTGCAGCAGCCGGATATTTGAGTTAATGTCAGAAATTAGTGAATTCGCATACTTACATAACCACAATGTGGTATTGTTTCATGAGAATATTGTTTATTGGACGTTTGATTTATGTTCTCATGCTAAACGCATTGCTAAAGTTGACGGACAGAAATGGTCTCGAACTGCACTTTTCACTGGGATATGGTTCTGCGAAGAAAAACGCACTCAGTTTCACCGTAAAAGTAATCTGCTTTCTTTTATCACGAATGCTTGCGTTTTTTATAGTTCTTCAGAACCTAACTGAAAGACGATTTCTGCCACCAAAAAGAGTGATCATTAGGGACGTATTTTCTCCGATATCTGCTCGAACCTAGTTTTATTTGAACAGAGTTTTCCTCTTAAGCTGCCCCATTTTGTAGAGTAGTTCTAACCATACTTATAAACCAACTAAGTGGTGAACAGGCACTATAGTTTAAACGGTTGTTTTGTTCTGAAATCGTCCCGTTATTGGATATTTATCTCTAGAGGATTTTCGCGAACAGGGCTGCATCAAGTGCGAGGCCCACGGAACGGCTTTGAGCTCGCCCATAGTGACGTACCAAGTACTTCAAATAGTTGGTCACTTTTCATAAACACAATGTAGCAGTACAAGGGTGTCCTTCACTGTTTCGTGGACGATAACGCTTGTGTCTGTGCCTATATACGGTTTCAAGACTGCAAACGTTCTACCCAAAAAACTTCCGGTCACCTAATTTACCAGTTCCTAACATCGAACTAAAAGCGCGTTTTCAGGTTTCTTCCAAAGATATCAGAAGTCTGTCGTCAGTTTTTCAGATAAAAAAAAACGTGCGTAATGTTGCAAGGACTCTCTTATTATTTTTATGTAGCTCAAAGAAACATTTATTTTAATATATTTAGCCAAATAAGGGAAAAAAGTGTAGAAAGTCAGCAGGCTATTCACTAAAGCTCTTCTTGTCCACCGACGCTATCACGGCACATCAGCGGACGAAACAAGATGTCATCAAGTGTTTGTGTTTGTAAACAATACCCAACGCCACTAACTCGTTCACGGCGCTATCTTAGTCAACCAGACCCCATTAAGTGAGCGGCCCACGAGAAGGCTCCACGCTCTTTCATAGAAGGGCACTCATAGTACTTTAAACCGTTGCCCACTTTTTCTAAACGGTCACCAAACTCAAGTGCTGG
This sequence comes from Rhipicephalus microplus, assembly GCF_043290135.1. NCBI lineage: Eukaryota > Metazoa > Arthropoda > Arachnida > Ixodida > Ixodidae > Rhipicephalus > Rhipicephalus microplus. Next base: position 60,711,313 of record NC_134702.1, read on the forward strand.
CAAAACTATACTCCTTTAGAACATTCATGGTGACCGTTGGGAAAGCTCACCGCTCTCCCAGGGTAGAGTACATCGCACTCCAAATCATCGAAAATTTCTCCTAAACAGACTATAGTGAACCATTAGTACCAACTTCCATTACCTCTAGTGTCAAGGACAAAGCGCGGGGTTATGCATTTCTCGCCGACGTGCGAACGCCACGGCGTAAGCTTTCTCAACCGGCCTCATAAAATGTAGTCGAGTGTCACGCACTCTAAGTTGTTTCACACTTTTTTTATAAAAGCACAATATTTAATTTGCTCTACTGTTATTTTAAAATGATTAGTGGGTGAAAATTTGTGTTATTATTAACAAAAATATGTGATTTTGTTAGAGCATAGTGTTTTTTTTGTGTTCCCGTTTCTCCTTGTTTCCTTCAGTAATCCGTGATCTGGGATAGTATCGCAATGTTGTAAGTTACATTGCCTCTATGATCTCTTTTTTGTGCGTCCCAATGAAGTCATTTTTTTTTGAACTGTTTTTACCCGTATGCTTTTCTCTTTCAACACCGTGACGTGTGGCTGTTACGATATATAGCGACGACTTTCCACTCTCTCGTTGTCAGAGTACGCAGTGCTTTGAATAGTTATTTGTTCCAAGCACAGGGAATACCGACTAAAGCGAGGTGCTGTCTTACGGAGCCTTCGACAATGATCTTCTAGGTGGAGCGGAATTCATGGACGCTGTCAGAGTTCTTCGGCTGTTATTCGAAGAAAATGGTATAGCAATTGAACATGGGTAGTAGGAGGAGAAGAATAAGTGAGAGGGTTAACATGACTGGAATTCAAGCTATCACTCGCTGCCAAGGTGGGTGTGGCGAAGACGTGCGTGTGTGCGTATACGCTAACTACACCACGCATTGCATTGTTGCCACGCAGTTTCGAGCAGAAGAAAAGACTAAAAATAAGACCATTGACTTTCAGCTTTCGCAGCGTATTGCTTAGAAAGCCTAGCATATTTAACCAACTTTCCGACGCTGAACACTGCAAATACATCATGCTTATATTCATTTGTGCTCATACCTTCGTGTGACTTCAAAATACGGGCCAATATCAGCTGTTTTGCTCGGCGCAGATCTGCTACCTCCTGCGTTCTTTTCGTGGAGCAAAGCTATAAAGCGTTGTTGGCTCAAAGAAACTAGTGATCCCGCGTTTTTCATTTCAGACGGCTCGCACAGAGCACTTAACAAGGGTGTATTGCTATGGTGGGGCTCGTGAGGTTGCCTATAGATTGTCAATGATGCGCGCGACAGTGCGTATACATCAGCCGGCGAGGGCAGAAATATTTTCATATTCCAGCACTAATCACATTCGCATATTAGAATATCTTTTGTGATTTTTTTCTAATAGTTATTCGTTCATAACTCGCTATAAATGTTCCTAGTTCAGTGCGTTGAACACGATGCTTGATTATCTTACGTAAAAATATTTATTTTCTTTCATAACCCCCAACGACGCCCTTCGAGTTCGGATTGTATCGTTCTCGTTTCCTAACCGCAACTATATACAAGAAGTCAGGTAGATCCTATGCTGAAGGTTCTCTTATACTGAAGAGCACTTTGAGGTTTTCATTTCATCATTTCCTATAAGTAGGAAACTATGATGCACCTAGTGCGTGCAACGCATTAACTTGGCAGCCGGCGCGTATACTCACTGCGTATTCTTCTTCATCGGGTTTTGACTATTGATACCGGCTGTAAATAAAACTTACTCTAGGCGGCATACAGTTGACAAATCACTATACTTACTGTATGTTTTTCGGTGTCGCCTAGTAATCTGGCGGATGATAAAGTCTGCGACGAGCACACCCATTTAGGTTGACACGATGGGTCCGCAATGATGAAGCTTTTTAATGTGTGTGCTTTTTGAAGAAAACACAGGAGCAGCACAGGAACGGTTAAAAATGAAGAGAAACAGTACTTAGCTTTGGCTAATCCCCCAGAGTGAGCATGTACCATATTCTATTAGGCTCAAACAAACGAACAAAGGCACTGGGGCTAAGACCATGCCAAAGGGACTTTTTCAGGATACTAGCCTGCGCATTCGAAGTGGCAGTGACGTCACGCAAATTTGTTCTTTGGGGGGGGGGGGGTCCCTGGGAAGGGGGGCCACATTTGCAGGTCATCACAAAAATACCTGGCCCCCGAGATTTTCACTAACAACTTCGGATGCCACTGACCCTAGTTTGGATTTTGGTGATCTCGGGAGATCGCTGCGTAATCTCCACGTAAATGACCTGTCTTACTATCCAAACGTTGTAAACCCCCTTGATCCCAACCCCTCTCTGTCCCAGGAACAGCATACTAGCGCTTCCACTCTGCTCCGTAGTGGGGCAGAACACCTGCTTCGAATGGAACAGACGAAAAAGTAATCAAATCGCGCTGGCGTTTGCCCGAGCTTCCCTTGTTGGTACTATGATTTCGGTACTCCAGGAAAAAGAATTCTTAGCGTCGATCAGATATAGAAAATCGGCTATTTGTGCAGGTTTGATGAAGAGTTTTACTAAATAGACAAACTATCAGCACCACTTGGCTACTGACCAGCAGGTCACGGAGTCGAATCCCGGCTGCGGCGGCTGCATTTTCGATGGAGGTGAAAATACTGTGGGCCTGGTGCTCAGATTTGGGTTCACGTTAAAGAACCACAGATGATCGAAAGTTCTGGGGCGCTCCACTACGGCGTCTCTCATAATCATATGGTGGTTTTGAGATGTTAAATCTCAGATATCAATCAATTATTCAATCAATCAATCAATCAGGCTATCAGTACCTCAGATAAACTTGGAAACCACAGTGGAGTCATTATAGAAAGTTAGTAGTTATTTTGACCAAGTTTTGATACCGTGTCGCCCAATTAAACTTTATTTACACCGTGCTGGTCTGGCGACGTCTCCACTGTGCCCATTATGCGAAAAAAAAAAACATACACCATCGAGAATTATATCATGTCGGAACTATTCATTATTTAGGAAAAGACTTCTAGGTATTGCGTTTTCTAAGGTAGGTTTATGTCCAAGTTTCAGCCTAAGTTCATGGTGTAAGTTTTGGTGCCTCTGTCGCCAGACTTTGCCAGAGAAAGGTATTTGATGCAGTATGTAATCTTATTGAAGAATAATAACGAATGCTAATATAACGTCTGCTTTATTATATATGTGACGAACCACACGAGAACGGTGTGGTGGAATGGTAGAGAAGGAGGAAGACGAAGACAAATAAATGGTTCATCGTACAGCCATCGCGCCTCCTGCGTCACATATACTCGACAAACACTAGCGATATAATTAGTAAAGTGAATAAATGTAGGACATACATTCAATGTTGATCGGCTGAGGTTAGCTCAAAATTACTGTCTTTCGATATAGCACTACCTCTCGTTTTCATTGATTGATTTATTTTTACTTTGTTATTATTTTATATAATTCTGAAATATGATTTGCCATTTCTTTTTTTTTCTTTCTTTGCACACTTTAGCCAAGGAGGATTAAAAAAATGCTGGAGGGGCAGCTCTCACAATGCCTTGCCAACAGAAGTGAAGCCAGCTTTTGCCCCTGCCAGGATGGCGGAAACAGTATTTCTGGTAGTGCCCACTTAAAGATTAAGTGAATTTCATATTTTGATGTAAATTCTACGCTAGTTCTAATATAAAAGATAGTTATTCCCGACGAAATAACACACAGAAACGAGTATGGGTGACTAAATCTCCAAAGAACTTTGCCTGCAGTTTGAGGCTTACTAAGGAATATTAGTAACACTTAAGATCACTTGGAGCATTATGTTACCCGAAAAAGCTTTCGCAGTAAACCCATTTGACGTGCGATGCAAACGCTCCGTAAAGGGCAGGTATCAGACGTGAGTTGCTTGTGCAGGCTGCCTGGCCATTGACTTCTGCTCCTTGCGGGACGGCTTTACGCTCTCCCATAGTAGAGTGTCTAGTACTCTAAATCATTACCCACTTTTTCTAAACACACAATCCTCCAAAACGTCGTTCTTCTAGTGTGAGGTCAACGGGATGGCTTGTTGCTCTTCCATAGTAGAGTACCTAGTATTCTAAATCGTTCACCACTTTTTTCTAATGATTATCTGCTCTTCACGGGACGGCTTTGCTCTCTCCCATAGTAGAGTACCTGATACTCTAAATCGTTACCCACGTTTTCTCAACACACATTCCTTCAAAGCGTCGCTCTTCTGGTGTGAGGTCAACGGGACGGCTTGTTGCTCTCCCATGGCAGAGTACGTAGTACTCTAAATTGTTAACCACTTTTTTCTGAAGACATTCTGCTCCTCACGGGACGGCTTTGCGCTCTCCCATAGTAGAGTACCTAGCGCTCTGAATCGTTACACCCAATTTTTCTAAACACAGGTAATGTAAATCTGTTCAAAGGTACCTCGTTGGCTTTAGCGGGACGGCTCAGTGCTTTCCCATAGAAGAGTACAAAGTACTCGAAATCGTTAAACATTTTTTCCAAACAGTTAGTGCTCTTTGTGTTTCCTTTTCTCTTCATTTTCTTGAGTAATTTGTCTTCTGTGAGAATACTGAAGTCTTGTGTGTTACATCGTGTCTATGTTCTCTTGTTTGTACACGCCACTGAAGTGATTTTGTGACACCAGACAGTTGTACTGAACTGACATGTTGTTACCAGTTTGCAATAAACTTCCCTCTCCTAATAGCTGAACGGTGATACTTTATTACGCCTCTAGTAAGATGGCCACCGCAGCCGCCATCTTGCCAGAGGCTCGGATTCGCTCCTGGGCAATCATTTCCACTCCAGCAATTTTTATTCCTCCTTGTGTTAGTAATAGGCTGACAATCATTGAATAGTGTTCACATTCAGGCTGCTACAAGCTCTTTTGGCCAATCCCCTCGACTGGCTAGTGGGCCAGTATTCACAGGCAACAAACAAACAAACAAGCTGACATGAGAACGAAGCAGAAGAAGTTAGAGCGTGCTTGCGTTTGAGCCTCGCTCGCCGTACAGCTCCTCAAAAATTCGTAAATTACCACTTCCACTGCAAGTAGAAGCCTCGTTAGCTTGCTTTGTGCACCGAGCGACGGTCATCGGGAATGAGGCACTCCAAAAAACCGCTCGACGACGACGGTTCGAAGAGCAGTTTGGTGACTGAGAGCTCGGAGTTGCTGACTGAGGAGACGACACTGAAAGATGACGGAGAGAAGGCTTCTCCGAAAAGCACTTCTCGTGAGTTGGCGGCTGTTCAGGATGTCGCCCCTCCAGCCAGCACTCGTAATTCTGGCAAGCGATTGTCACGCCGCTTCAAGGTGGGTAGACGCGCTTTGGCAGGGTCACTTCGGGGGTACGAAAAAGCTAATGAAGTGGAATGTTCCTGTAGGACGACTACCGAAGATATGCGTACCATTGTAAAGGGATGATGCGTCCACGAAACTGTTATGCGTGCTGATTGTTGCTATCTATAGTTGGATAGCCAGCTGCACTGTGCAAAAAGAATGGCACAAGAGCTGATGAGGGAACAGAGACCAGGGTTAAGAACAGCACTTAAAGCGAGAAAACTGTGTAGACAAAATAGATAGATAGATAGATAGATAGATAGATAGATAGATAGATAGATAGATAGATAGATAGATAGATAGATAGATAGATAGATAGATAGATAGATAGATATTTTTGTAGTCATGTGCTTATCGCCAGAAAATGCATACAGGGCTCTTAGCGGGCAGTTAGCGTCAAGCTAGAAATCCACTTGATCGACATGTTTCGGTTGTCTCTTTTGAGTGTTGCATACTTCTTTAAGCACTGCACGAAGCTCGAAACTTTTTCATTCTTCATGAAACGCTGCTCGGCTGCTTTTCTGTCATGTACTCTTGAAATTTCAGTAACTACATAGGTACATCACAAGACTTCACTATAGACTCAGGCTGCGGTGAACGCCTGTTCTGCAGGGTATGGCACTGCAGGAATACCACGGACAAGCGTGGCCGAGCAGTGTCATGGACCGATCGAGCAAGGCTCGTCGGCAACAGGAGCAACCACGACAAGACTACGAGAGCAAACACAGCGGTCGCGCTCAGGCATCCGCAGCACTCGTGGAACGCGACACTGAACAACGTGTACAGGTGAGGGCGACTGTTCGCCCTACGAATACAGGCTTGAGCGAGTTTCTATGCGTCCATCTTGGTTTATACAGCTCACACGACACGTTGACGAAAAATGGGGTACACAGGACAAACGCTCGCTTGCAACTAACAGGCATTGCGAAAAAACAAGCATACAAAGTGCTGTACAACATAACGAATCGACAAAAACATGGCACAAAAAAAAAACTTACTGACGTCGTTCGTAGACTGACATTAATTAGGTTTGAGAGTTTTATTGAGTAGCAATGTGAGAATGTGCCACAGGGTGAGGGTGGAAAGATATAAACGCTTAGAAAACCGTCTTATGCATCGTTTATACTTTACTGGCATAATCATATTTTAATAATGGAGTGTTATTTGGTTACAATGTTTCGCTCAAGGAGCGCATGGCCTCCAACGACGCCGAAGAGTGGAAGACGGGGCGGAGCCGGGGCGCGCTATCGACGTCCTGCACAACGCTGGTACCGAGGGGCGCGTCCACACCCACGGAGGTTCCTGAGCGGCAACATTCATCTGCAACGGTGTCCGAGGCAAACACCGAATACAACGTGGGAGACAATCCGGATTCGCTGGGCATGCAGGACCGTCGCAAACCGAACATCTTGCTGTTCGACTCTTTGGTCAACCACGACAAAAGCTCAAGGAGCAACACGCCAGTTCCGTGGAAATTTAGAGACATTGGCACTAGCCCCTTCTTACCCCACTCCAGAGGCTACATGGAATTCAGCAGAAGACCGAGTAGGTACCTCGTAAATCAGTATGTTTGTAAGCATGAGAACTAATACATTTTTATCTGTTTACTCGTTAAGAGGATACTAAAGAAAAACAGTGACTTTGTTTTGATCAACAAATTGCACTCTGAAAACTAGCGTTATATTTTTCCCTGCGATATCCAAATTAGGGAAAGAAATTTAGGTCGGAGTTTAATTTTTAAATTTCATACTCAAATGCACATGCGGAACGTCTAAAATATCTAAATGTTCTTTCAGTATTTTGCCTACATGGGCTCTACCAAATTTTTCGAAACTTAGTATTTCATTTTTGTTGATTAGATACCACTTAGGGTCCAGTGGATGCCTTCGAAATCTATAACGTTTCAATGTTTGTTGCGAGAATCTCAAGGTCGCGTATCCACTGGTATTTTCTTTTCGTGTGTTTTCTCGCTTAGCAAGCGTCGTATTGTAGTATGCATGATGTTTCCGGGATTGGGAAATTGTGCCCTGCTCTTAAGCAACAAGTTGTTTGGCTCTTTAGTGTCCCATGAAGACAGCCTTTCATGCCTCAGCAGATGAATAAATGGTTGATCCCTTCACCATAGGAACAGTGGACATTCTTTACACTCTTCGAAGGGTAAAAATTTCTGCTGAAGAAATGGAGATGCCACACATTGCGTGAGAGTTTTGTCGCGATTAAGTCTCTTCTGGTAAAGGTTGCAACAAAAACGAACAGGGCAATTTTATTGTTTGATAAAATTTCGCCAACCACATCGCGAACAGAACAAGTGAGCTTTGCCACATTTGTCAATTCCTCATATCTCTCAGCAGATCGAATGCATGCACCTTATTATGGCCGAAAAGCTCATTTGTTCATCATGCCAGGAAACGGTGCAAAAGAACGGGGCATGAAGCTACAATATCACATGCACCAAGTACTGACTGCATTTATGTCCTCTTTGCCTGAGCGGTTTCCTAATATGAAGTCGTGCCAAGAAGCTGAAGTTTGCGATGTTTTAAACTCCTTGGTCGTGCTTTAAAGAACCATCATTGCTTTTCAGCTGTTAGCTATCCGGAAAGTCTGATGGACGTCGCTTCTTCACCGAGATCCACAGAACTTGATGCCTCAATCATCGTTTGCGTGGTCGTCGCCGTCCTGCTGGTGACGCTCCTTGCAATAACGCTCTTCGCTTGGAATAAGTTACGTTACGATGACTACTCGGCCGTAACAGACTCGGTAAATGAAGATGTCTGCTTCAACGCAGCCTGCGAAATGGTCGTCACACTGCTCGGCAAATCTCAAGATCCCAGTGTTCCACCCTGTAAGGACTTTTACCGACACACCTGCGGCCGATGGTATGACAAAAGTTCTCGTAGGGCTAGTTATGCTATAGAGAATCGCAACGATTTCCATGCCCGCGTCCACCACAACCTGGAACGCATGGCCAGTGCCACCGCATTCTCCAACTCATCTACCTATCAAATGGCATTATTTTACTCAAGCTGTCACCGATTTAAACACGAGCAGCGAATAACCCCAGTAGAAGGCGTTCTCAATATCTCGAGAATTGACGTTCATCAATGGCTCACTGTGACTTCTTTCCCTGAACTATTGGCCACAATCGTGACCGAATGTCTGCGCACCGGTCTTGTGTCTGTCATTAGCGTCAAGCGCGGTGAAGGGCAGCGAATTTACGTAGACAAGGGCGAGGCTCTAGTGAGCATCCTGACAGGTTACAGGGAGCGAGTGGCATATTTCGTGAAAGATGCGCTCGCTGCCCTGGGCTTGAATCGCAACTACACCTTGGCCACAGCGATTGTGGCTCTGGACTCCACAATAGAGTGGTTCAACTCTACGGCACCGTCAGAGTACCACAGCGTAGTGGTCCACGATCTACCTCCCCAGGGATTTGTCCTGGCCTGGGTGCTCGGCCTGAATCGTGGATTGCACAATCGCACCAAGGTGCATGGCCCCACGCCTCTCTTCGCCCGGCGACTTCCCGAAATATGGAATGTGATGTGGACTCTCAGCTCAGTCGATCTGAACTTGGCTTCTGTCTACAGTTTGCTGTTGCCCTTAGCGCAGATTATGAGCTACGCTGCCCCTCTCGGTGCCCAGGAGCTGGTTGGGGAGAGTGATGAGATTGACGTCTGCCTTCGAGTGACCGCGGAACGCTTCCGTATGAACTTTCCCACCTGGGTTGCGCAGACTATAGAGACTCCCGAGATCCATGGTTACGTCGGCGTCATGGTGAACGCTCTTGAAAGCGTGGCCACTGAGCATCCAGATATCCAGAAGGACCTTGTTCTTAACGCCACGGACTTTGCCGAAATGCAGATAAATACTACATGTAAGATTTTATCTTTACCAAAATAACGCATATGGATGAGCTAAAAGAACGATGAAAACCCTTCTATCAACATAAATGGGAATGTGCTTTATTAGCCTTTGAGCTCAAAATTGACACCGCTTAGTTTAGCTTTTTGTTTCAGGTAGACTAATGAATGGTGTACTCGTCTTGTGGACAAGTTTGTATGTGTCAACATATTGTTCCATTAACTTACTACAAAGTGCCATAAATTTGCTATCTCATGTAAAATAATTAACAGCAGTAACACCGTGTGACATGTAACTCTCACAAATAAGTGTAAGCAGAGAATGGCTGGACAATTTATTCGACAGAGGCATCCGCCGGGCTGTTATCATTGGAGAACATTCAACTTTAAGACATACATTAAGTCATGGAACACCTCCACTTTGCTTCAGCGCTAAATTTTCGTTACTAATCATTACCGACAAGGCGGAATGCCTATCTTGCGCCAGTGCTGATGCAAGGTGGTACTACATTTCTATACTTACGTCACAAAGCATCTGTAGTCTCCACGAAAAGTCTTATCAAAACGTCAGCTCCAAGGACGTCCCATGTGTAATGATATTTCATCCAAACTTATGGTGCAGATATATATGGAAGGGGAATGCCGCGAGCTGTGCCTCAAATGGACTCTGAGAACTTCTTGGGCAACATTGTCACCCTGATTGGTGAAGATGTCATCGACAGCGACGAGACGTGGTACCATCTAACGTCTCAGACTGAACGGTTACCTCAGTTACGACGGCAAGGTGTTACTCGTGCCGACAATGTACATCGTCACCGACATGCTTCACGCCGAAGCCTCCGATCCCATACTCGATTACTCCACAGTCGGCGTCAGGGTCCTGGCCGCGTGGGCAAGCATCTTAGTGGAGCGGGTGAGTGACGCATTCACGCTGGCAGTTAAGAGAGGCTGCTGTGAGAGAGGAACAGGAGACGCAGGAGTCGCACTTCAGAATAGATGTCTACAACGACATACGCGACCTGTCCGTCGCAATAGTGTGATAATTGGCGCCGTCATATCTACTATGAGAAAGTTGGTACATAAGTGCATTGAAATGTTGAAAGCAGTGGTTGTCAAATGAAGATCCGCTAAGCTACTTCAGGGGTCCAAAACACCACGCTCGGGAGGAAATAAAGCTTGTTTTTTTTAAACTACACTACAGGGACATTACAAAAGCTACTCATTTTTTGTTTTTTATTGCTTAACCACATGGCATGGCATTTTTTCAGTGTGGCGTAACTGAATTATGTTTGCCCTTCCTGTTATGATGGCTGTAAAGCTTTTGTTAGATATTTCGACGACAGATGCATAGCGCGTTTCTTCAAGGTGAGAGTGTTTCTTGGGAAACTTGAGCGCAGAATTTTTGTTCTGTATTTTTGTCTGTCTGTCACACAATTCAGCCGCCTGGCCCAAGTTTAGGCACTTGCTGAACGCCCAGCCATCTTGAACTGGTGGCTGCATTCGTACTTGTGAACATTGCCTATAAGAAAGCAAATATTATGCATATTTGAGGCGCAAAATCAATACTTAAATATTAGGTGGTGTGTTACATCACGAAAAAATACATAGATTGGTAATTGTAAAGACCCTAGTGTTTTTAGGTTGCCCTAAAATGCCACGCTATGCACGAAAAAAGCCGGTGTTTTTTCACGATACGTTGAAAATGAGACGCTATGCACGAAAACGTGCTCTTCCGACGATATAGTGCTGCCACCTGGCAGAGGCCCTGGATGCACAAGCTCATGTTTTCCGGCGTCACTGACAGATGGCGTCCGTATTTCACCCAGTGTCATCTCTTTTTTACGATGCCAGCAAGGTGCGGCCGATTCAAAATAGAGCAGGTGCTACCTGAGGCAAGGCAAAACATAAATGGCCGCCTGGCCGCCTGGCAACACACTATCGTCTTTCGATGACATTTGCAGGAAAGCGCGCATATTGGCGGCCATTTTTTCCACGCTTGTATACTTGAAAGCAGACGCAGCTACTGAAAAAGGTGGAATGTGACTGCACACCATGAAACAAATCGACAAACTTGTGGGATAGAATGGCGTACTACCTCAGTTTGACCATTCTTTGCCGGGTAAGAATAAAAGGCACCTATTTCACGCTCCTTGTTAGTTCATTTATGACTCCCACTTTCTCTCACTGCAAGAGGTTCCGCAATTACTTCTATTGATCCACAGCTAGGGCGTCTCAGAAACATCATTGGCAGAGAACCACTGGTTTAAAAGGACACTACAAGGATTTGGCTTAGATTAAGTAACTGCACTCTGAAAACACTCTTGATGTTTTACTACCGCATGTTTAATATTAGCGGAAGAAATAAAGGGTAGAGTTAGATTTTTTTATTTTGCACCATAATTTCCGTGCATGACGTAATAAAAATTCAAAACGTATCTTTCTTACTTTCCTGACATTGGCTCGTAGAAATTTTTTCACGCTTCCTATTCGAGGAATATGGCACCCACAGCTCAAAATTTAGTTCATTTTCATCTATTAGAAGTTATGTCTGACCCAGCAGACGCCTTCAAAATGTCCTACATGACGGTGTTTGGAGCGGGGATCGCAAAACTGCGTCTCCTACCACATTTTTTTTTTTCGCGCGTTTTCTTGCTTACCAAGCGTCGTGTGGCGGGGAGCGTGGTGTTTTCAAGATTATAAAATATCACTTCACAGTTGAGCGAAAAATTGTTTTGCCATTTAGTGTCTTTTAAGCTCTTAACCCTCTGATCATCCACAGGTTCCCTGGTTTAGTAGCGTAGCAGAATTTAAATCGGTGACCAATTAACCGTGAATTGATGCTTTCTGACCAACGTGTTGCGTTTGCACTACGCTCAGCTTCGTATCACAACTGCTATGACTCATGGATACTGTTATTGTAGGGTCTATACTCCACAGAGAAGCTTCTAGGGCTGCCGTCAAGCTAATATCATGCCATGAAAAGTAAACTTCGCTGAACATCAAAGGACATTGTCTCTATTTTCTCCAGCACCAAGTACATGCGCGTGACAATTTAGAATTCAATACGTGCTTTTGGCCTCTATCATTTTTTTGCCAAAATTTGCGAGATTATGCTATGTTTTGTCAAGTTTTGTTACGCTATTGTAGGGTTCGCTAAGTACAGCAACGTATTCTAGGTGTTGATGGGCATTGCTAAGTTTGTGCTTAGTCTTGTTCACCGTTGCTATGCCTCGCTGTGTGTGGCGAGGTTATGCTCTGTTGTACTAATGTTTGTCAAGCTGCCAAGTATGCCTAAACGCGCCAGGACCCTTTCTGTCACCATAAGCGAGCATTAATTCTCCGCACTTGACTACTAAACGGAAAAGATTTGAGTCTTGTCGGGTGGTGTCCAGTCGTTGCGTTTTTAGCAAAGCGCCACTAGTGAAGGCCACGCCCAGTTTTTAAATGCGAATCACTTCTTATCCAACCTTGGGGATTTTGACCGTATATAAATATATATATATATATATATATATATATATATATATATATATATATATATATATATATATATATATATATATGCAGGCATCGTAGTTCAGTGGCCGTAGCGTTGCATATAGTCAAGTAGAACCTGCGTGAATGGTCACAACGTGGTTTATTTCGACGTTTTGGCCTAGAGTCTGGCCTTCATCAGGATTGAAGGTAGAGTTTGTTGATGCTCAGCTTTATACAATTTCAAATCAGAGGGGGGAGAGAGAAAAAGGGAAAAACACAGAAAAAAGAAGAAAGGAAAGAAAAACAGAGGAAAAGAATATAAGCTGGACTTCCCCCGGGCGCTCCCCTTCCACTCTTCCTTCCACTTCCGCCTCCAACTCTTTCCCTTTTTCCTTTTCACCTTTCTGATGTCTGAGGTCTGTGTATGCTTCCTTTCACTAACGCATTCTTCCCGACCAGATGGCGCCTCCTGGCTCTGGCGGTTCGGTGTGGGGCAAAAAGAGCCTTTTTAACAAGTTTAAGCCATTAACTAATCAGCGCCCCGTCGACATTTCGTCGTAGAAAGAGGGGTGCCGCGTATTGCGGCGGAGGCTGGTAAGCGGGCGCAATGCGAATTCCTTGCCCGCTTCTGGATTACGCGTGCAGTAGGGGCCTCCCGACTGTGCACATGGTTGCTGTTGGGCATGTCATGCTTGGCACAATTGATTGGGTATTAAAGTAAAAACAGACTCATTAAACAGTAAAACATATCTCATTAATATTGTGTCAAAACACGGAAAAGCGAGCCCTTAGGTATACACTTATTTCCCTTATATATATTTGTATATATATATATATATATATAAACAAGCCACCTACGCCTTTCAGCTCTCTAGGACGTTTCGATAATGGGTAGTTACCAAAATTGGCATGACATAAGGTTGACTGTATAATGAGCATAAATGGGTAGTAATAACATGAAAATAATGATGGGTATGTCATGAATGTCATGATTTACATGTTATGACCTTGCTGCTCTTATGGTGGTTTCGTTCATATATAGAATATGGCAAAACTGGTTTGATATGACATGACTACACGGTGAACCAAGTGGCAGGCCCTAACATGAAAATCATTACAATACATGTAAGTCATGAATTCACACCACGCTCATGGTGCGCTCATGGTCGTTTCACCAACTTCACATATAACAAATTTGGTATTACATGACGTGAATGGACCGCGAAGATAAATCCCACGTCTAAACACGATAATCATCATATGCGTGTCATGTAAAACATGACTACATGCTACGGTCATAGAGCACTTGCGGCCATTTCGCAAGCTTCACATGTACCAACTTCAGTATTCCATGACATGAATGAATGACGAAAGCAAATGCTCGGCTCAAACGTGATAATAATCACATGAAGTCATGTACGGCATAATTTACATGTCACGCTCATGGCGCGTTTGCGGCCGGTTCACTGTAGCATGATATTCAACTTATTTGCCAACAACTGCTGGTGCTGGTATTGCAAATGCTAGGGCTGCCATCGTTATGCGGCTATAAACGACATACTTGAATCTTGTCTAGATACATGAGTGCGCATAACATTTATACTGGTGTTTGCTGCGTACTAATTGCGTTCGTCACGTAACATTTTTCTATTTTAAAGTGACATATCATCCTTCCTCATTCGTGCTTCGCATATCGTCAATTCACACTGTACGTGAGATCTACCAATTTGTTTTTAGCCTAGAAGCTGGCACTGGTACGCAAGGCCCATATAGCGACATATGAAGATGGTGAAGCGTGCGGGCATATATGTACAGCTGTGCTACAGTTTGCTAGGGGATAGGTGACGACCTGGCACTGAGAGATATTTTTTACTCGTTGTGTGATACTCCATTGAAGAACCTCTGCTCCTGAAAGATTCGATAGCAGTATTTGATGGCTTGGTGACCGCGTGATGACGGATATTCTTTGATAAGATAAACGTGTGTTGATCGCTTGAATGAGACGGTGCGCGTTTTTTCAGAGCCCGACCCTCAGTTCCAAACTGGCAAAGATGAAGCGATGTGCGAAGGGCCGGATGAATGCTACCGAGAAATGGCCGGGCGGTAAAGGTGTTCCTGAGGGCACCCTGCGCTGGATGCTTCTCCTGCCTTGGGCGCTCGACGTGGCTCTTATCGCCGCCCGTCGGCGCCATCCCGGACACACGAACAAGGTCGTGGACACCATGTCCAGGGACCAGCTCTTCTTCCGCCGTTTTTGCCAGACAACGTGCGGAAATGCCCGAGGAGCGGCGCTGTGCGACTACGGCACGCGACATTCGGTGCTATTCGCCAACGCATTCGGATGCCAAGAGGCGTTGCCGCTCGCCTGCTAGTAAGCGCCCACGTCTCCTTGGAGGTGTCCAGCGTAGCGAGGTGGCACTGTGCCGTGGCGGTGGGAGGAAGACATTTACTATCACAGCATATATGGTTCTGGTCCTATATCTTTCTCGATAGTCAGCGTGGCTCTTCCGGTGCATTTGATACATTTTAATTTTTTTCATCTTCGTTCGCATCGAGTCACCTGTTTAACCGCCACCAAAGCGTTACGTTACATGTGACAGTATTCTTTCTATTACATAGAAGCGCGTGTGCTCGCTTTTCTTCTACTTGATGCTAGGACCGTTTTACTATGTGTTCACATAATAGCTGCTCTCGCCTAATTGAAATGTTGCATATTTGCCACTAAAATGTTGCATGTTTGCCCATGACTTGCAAGCATACCCAAAACATCCCATTTCTTTATTGGTTGTTTTAATTAACTGTTCAAATATTTGTGTATGAATTATTATTATTATTTATTCATTTACTCGCAATTGCGTGGGTCCATGTTGGCGTAGGTAAGAGGAGTAAAATATTCAATCAACCTTTCAAGTTTTCCGAAGAAAGATGAGACACTTCAACGTGACATTACCTGAAGAAACATTAATCGAATATCCGAAGTAATTACTATTTAGCAATTATAAAGATGCAATTATATGCTTTGTTTACCTGCAATTTTTTGTTTACGCTTAATTTTCAGGCTGTTTTATAAGCCCGTGATTATTGCAAGCATACTTGGAATTCATGTAACGGTTTCTTGTTTCATATTTTCTATACAAGACACTTTTCCTTAGCCCACGCTTCACACGGTGACAATCCATTTTTATTTATTTATACAGTACTGCCGATAGGTGATTTTGAAGACTTTAGATATTCAAATTCAAGGCATTCCTTCTCAATAGTGATATTACGAGGCATGTGCCGCATCAATTAAGCCTAGTCAATGTAAATTCGCCAGATCCCACGTACCTTTGCAATCCAGGTTGTGGGAAACATGCGGATGGAAGGTGACTGTGTTGCAAAATATTGTTAGTGCACAAAACGTGGCGAAGTAGCGCTAAAAATATGCCTGAATTCACGCGCGTACATACATTAAACGACCAGATATGTTTCATATCACCACCTGTTTACAGTCGCGTATCGATGCCAACAGCACATAGACATTAGCAACACCAGAAGCGGTAAGCTTATCCGAAGACAGAGCGCGAGAACAGAACGACGACAAAGAGTTAAGAAATGTCGTCGTGCGGTTCCCGCGCTATAACTATCGTCATGTCATACCAACTAGCTCAAACTGCGACACCTATACGAAGCTCTGGTACTCGCGAGGATGGTAGCCATGGACACTGCTACATGAAACACAACCAGCGGATAGCGCTTAACTACAATTGACCTTAACCCAACGTGACGGCCGTATGATAGGAGTATATATGTATTGTTTCTAAAATTATATATCCAGCACTGCAACCACAATTGGCGTGTCACGAATGTTAGGGTCTATTTGAAATGTAGTTCCGAGACTTCGGATGGCTAAATAGTAGAATACTTGAGTGCCATGAAGAATGCTAGGGTTTGATTCCTGCTGGGACCCTGAAATTTAATCTTGCCGATTCATCGGGTCGACGCGGCGGATGTCAGCTTCTTTCTTAACGCTCACGGGTTAAAATAACGCATATCTCTTAGCACCGTTACTTGGTAGGCATAAACTATCAATCACCTGTGGCACATACCCGCATACACGCGGCATATACCTGCCTGCGGTTAGGTGCCGTATGTCTGGTAGAAAGGGTTTCATGATGTACGTGACGAGATTGTGCCATTTCTTGCCTCATGACCAGAGAGTCATATTCGTCAAATGATCTTACCCTGTCATAAGTTAAAGCTGGGATCCCGAGAGCATACAGACGTAGAAGGCAAGGTAGATAGATAGATAGATAGATAGATAGATAGATAGATAGATAGATAGATAGATAGATAGATAGATAGATTTTGTATTTACTGTTGATAACTTCTACATTTTGCCTATTTTGTTTATATTTATCATGACAAGGCTATTAACCGGTGTTGCGGCCATAAGCAGATGTATTTATACATTGAAAAATGGACTGCTTCAACCACCTTAGTGAAAACAACACTCACGAAACATTGCAACCAATGAGGTCGAAAATCGTAAATACATGCGAATCAAATAGTAGCAGCATATTTACCCTCGCACATAAACAATTATACAAATATTTTGTGATATCTGGCATAAATGCCTTTTTATATATTTTGGAAACACTTCTGTATTAGTGGAAACTTGTATTCCTCCTCATTACTCGGTATTTTTTCCTCTACATTGTTTTCAATCTTCTGGCATTTTATTAACCCATCTGCCAAAATTTACTCTTTTTAATCGCTTTATGGGTGTGTTTGAAAGTAACGTATCGTGTATCAACTACCGCTATCATTGTTGACGGCACTGTCAGTTTTCTGTCATGTAGGTGCTTATGTAGGGCCTCAGAAGCACAGAACCTACACTTTTTAGCTACTGGCCTCTGGCTTTTTTGGGCACTTTTACAATATGAGAAAAATCAAAGACGTTTTTTTTTTTTTCATTCCAATGAAACGCATTGTGACACGAGAAGGAAAAGCAGCATCACATGTTAGAACGATCAAAACCCCAACATAAACAGAGAGAGCATTTAGGAAGGAAATACAGACCTTTTTCCAACTTGATCTGACCTTTAGTTTGAAAGACCACATGGCCTTTCACATAGTTCAATTTATGTGCTAACAGCACATTTGCTTGATGAATATGAGAAAAATTTCAAGAACGATGACGCCTAACTCAAGTCGCAGCGAATGGGCGCATAAGCAAAGCTATAAATTACTCTAATTGTTATCTCCCACTGTATGTCTGCTAGTCGCATAAAAATGATTCGAAACAAGCATTCGTGAATTTGAGGTGTAGCGCACTTCACACGCGGAATAAATACGGTGGGCGGCAGAAAGCCTCGAGTCATGAGATAGCAGCGCCATCCTGCCAGCATCAAGTCAGGCACTTTTGTTGGTTTCTCCAAGCGGCTTGAAGAGGGCGACGCTGCATAACCAACATAAACTTTCGAGTAGGCGGACGCAGTAAGCGCTCCTCTGTTGTAACAGACTTACACAGAGTATGTGCGGATAATAAACAAGTGTCCTCTAAGAGATCAAGACACATGTGTTTCATTCAGACATGAAAATAAGAGAGAATCAGTAGTAAAAAGACCTCTGCTCTATACGTAAACATAGAATAATAAGAAAGCAAGAGTGGCATACGCAGTCAGTGATGAAGGTTATGAGAAGTCCACTTTACAGGACATTTTTCCAACTTTATCAAACCCTGTTTAACGTTTACATCTTCAGTATGCATTTCTTATAGTTAAGAATGTGTATTATTGAATAATAGCTATTTTAGCTACTTAGGGATAGCTTGCCTGTGGGTTGATGCTGTGATATATTCTTCAGGGCAAAGCGTTATGGCATCGTGTTTGAGGAATAGGGAACCGGCAGTACCACTAAACTCGGGAAATACACCGGTAACTGCGCCCAATGCTTTTAACTTAGTGACCTAATGTACATGCCTCGCCGCTACACAAGGGCTACAACATCGTGTGCGATATTCCGCGTGCGGCGCTTATAACGCTTCCGCTACAACGATGGTGTTTTCTATCCATGTTCCAAAAGCTCTTCATGTTTAACCTTTGGAGTGATAATAGCTAGTACCACCACTCACTGCATTTGTTTGCACTCCAACTGTTTTAAAATGCGAAAAATTTCTTAGCAGACTGCATGCACTATTACAGCTTCTATCTATCTATCTATCTATCTATCTATCTATCTATCTATCTATCTATCTATCTATCTATCTATCTATCTATCTATCTATCTATCTATCTATCTATCTATCTATCTATCTATCTATCTATCTATCTATCTATCTATCTATCTATCTATCTATCTATCTATCTATCTATCTATCTATCTATCTATCTATCTATCTATCTATCTATCTATCTATCTATCTATCTATCTATCTATCTATCTATCTATCTATCTATCTATCTATCTATCTATCTATCTATCTATCTATCTATCTATCTATCTATCTATCTATCTATCTAGCCGCTTACGCCTGGGTGCCCTCGTGGTCGTCTCCTTTAAGCGCACACACACACACACACACACACACACACACACACACACACACACACACGCACACGCACACGCACACGCACACACGCACACACACACACACACACACACACACACACACACACACACACACACACACACACACCAAAACTTGCATGAAAGGGCATTAGTGTTTGACGACCTCGGTGAAGGGGCCAACATGAATAACGGGAAATTCTTGTCGCGTACATCAATGAAACCCTTTTTTCAGTCACGTGTTATACTTACCTGTTTACCACAGCTTCATGAATACGGCTATGATCCACAGGTTATTGATAGTTTGTATCAAACCGGCATCGATAGTAACAGGCTTTCATAGTTCTATACGCTACATGTTGTAAAGCTTGTATCGCGGGCGCGCTAGCGTTGGCAGCGTTGTCGGTGATGGAAAAATAGGAGGAACGCAATGATAGAAAACTGCGGTGAAAACCGAAATAGAACTAGGCTCTCTGCGTGGTAGTCAGGCATTCTACCACAGAGCTATGTCAGTGCTAAAAATTGCTCATGAAAAAGGCCCTACAATGGCTTGATATCACGGCAACGTTAATGTGGTGGCACTGTTCACTATCGGCTTTTGTTACATTGTAAGGAACATTATATAATAACTCCTAGGATTTAACCCTTGCCGAACCCGGTATACTATGTAAAGCATTTCTTATTACATTCACGTCATCGCATACAGTAGCGTGCACATTTAAAACTGACATCTGTGCACTACCATGAATACCTACGATACGTCGTACCAAGCCCCGTGCACCGCGGTGGTCAAGTGGCTAAGATACTCGGCTGCTGACCCGCAGGTCGTGGGATCAAATCCCGGCTGTGACGGCTGCATTTCCGATGTAGGCGGAAATGTTGTAGGCCCGTATGCTCAGATTTGGGTGCACATTAAAGAACCCCAGGTGGTCCGAATTTCTGGAACCCTCTACTACGGCGTCTCTCATAATCATATGGTGGCTTTGGGACGTTAAACCTCACATATCAGTCAATCAATCAAGTACGTCGTACCATATATGATACCCTCTGTTGCGCCTGAAGTAAACGTGCCTGGTAAAAAAAAACGGTCAATGCAGTAGCTAGAGGGGTGCAGAAGGGGGGGGGGGCACTATAGGCTTCATTCACCTCCATATTGTCGATTCCTGAAAAAAGAACACTGCTAAACCGTTAAGGTATATAGCAAATGGTTCCTCCTAATTCGAAAAAAGTTCCTCGCTACACTGCTCCCGCCAGACACATAGCTCTACTCGAAATCCACAAAGAAGTCAGTCCGACTAGCAACGTTGCACTCAAAGAGCAAAAACTAGGCCACTATATTCACCTGCGTCGCATGACATTGACTCCCACAAAGGGTGGGATCTGCCCAATCTATTTCCTATCTCGTTTCATTTTACTTCCAAATCGCTACTTGATTTTTGCATTAAAGCAACCCTACCTTTTCAGTAAAGGTATGGTAAGGTAAAACTACCTAAATATTGAATTTTCAATTTTGACAGCGAGACAGAGAGAGAATAATTTGAGATAAAGGCCGGGAGGTCAACCATAATTGTAGCATCCGGTTTGCTAGTTTGCACTATGGGGCGGGGGAAGAAAGATGACAAGGAAAACAAAGAGAAATGTAGGCGCGCTTGGAAGCACAAACATGCGGAAGCCCGACGTCAAGCAACCGCTCTATAAATGGTGTAAATATCGCGCCAAAGTGCGGCCCGCACCCTCTGGGGTAAGCAGTACGCACACATAAAAACTTTGTTTTTCTCAAATTGTGTTTTTTTAATGAACTTTGGAACTTCAATGTACCTTCTCTCAGAAAATACTGAATCGATTCTGATGAAACTTTGCATGCTAGACCTTAACCAAGTTGAAAAAATCTGAATTAAAAAAACTGCTGTTTTCGTGAAACAACAAGCTGTTAAAAATTACACTGCAACACGCACCCTCTGTGCCTTTGTGAATGCAGGTATTTAAAATTTTTAACATGTCTGTTTTATACCAGGGTGCACCACGACTCCACTAACGTACTTCCGTCATGGAATTGACGTTTAAAAGTATACCAACAGATTGCAAAAAAAAAATTGGCCCCAAATCTGCATGTTACACTGAAAATGTCGTCGAAAGACGATAGTCTTGCGTGTGGGGAGAGTGAACAAAACGTTTATTTGGTGTTCTGCGCAAGAAAATTGGTGAATGGTATTCTGGAAGCGCAAGGATAGAGTTTCTCGAGCATGTAGCGGAGGCGAACGAGCGCATCGAGACAAGTTAGACACGAGCGGCATCTGGCAGTTATCTTCGAAAACGAAGGCGTGCGCATCCGCGGAGAAAGACGCGCGACTGTCTCAGAGGTGATAAGATGTAGAACGCAAAGCGACGGGCAGGTGCCACCACCGTGTCGTCTTAGCAAAACGTTGGAAACACTTACCTTTTTGAGCAACGCGTTGCACTGTCAGCACAGCGCCATAAACGCTACAGTCCTTATAGTTACTTGTGTGTGCCTCTTCTAGTACAAAGGCACACATACAAAATATCGACGTGTTGTTATGGCGCCTAAGATATGCGCAATAATTGCTTTTTAATTGACAATTGCACGGCACAACTATGAACGTACAATCTTGAGCAATATTGGTGGGTGCTGCGGATAGGGTCGGCCGTATGGTACTGTTTGAGGTATCGTTAAGGGTGGTGTTGCGGCTCTCGGCACTGTTCACCCGTAGACGCTACGGATCCCAGTGCCGATCACCAGTTGTTGCGGACCGGGGTCTGCCCGGTCTTTTGTGGTAGCGTGGTGTAGCTTCGGGTTGAGGAAACGAACGCTCACAAGATGGGGATACGAAAGACAAATAGGTTTATGGCACTATTTACAAATATTTACAGCATAGAAAGGTTAGGAGTTTCAAAAACCACGAGCGTGGTGGTTGAACCGTTACATGGTTTAGAGCAACGTCCTGGGCTCTGCAGCGTCGTTTTAAACCCTGTCGGGCTCCTTCTTCTTGATTGGAACATCAATCACACACACACAAGACACCGCCCACAGGGCATAATTCTGCAGCACATGTTCCGCCGAATTGCCCCTCTTGACGCATTGCTCTGAGGATTGGGGAAATGGTGTTCCTTCCCGGAACATTTTGGCGGTTGGGTTGCTTCTTCCGCCTTTCCCAGGAAGGGCAGCCAAGGAGTAGATACTTGAATCACAGAGACACGACCTGTGTGGTCGGTCTGCTTCGCCGTCTTGCTAAACAAGCTGGGGCCGGACTCACAAAACTCACTTACGAAAACATTTTTGCGCAAGGGAAATTTCGTTGCGTAAGTCGATTCACGAAACGAAAAAACGTCGTAAGAGGTCATCGTTGTCACATCGACCGCTGCAAATAAAGCGCGCTGTGACTGCCCGGGAACATGTCAGCGATGGTGATGCAGTTGCTATATTTGCTTACGTCACCGAAAAGTGCTCGTAAGTGGATTCACGAAGCGAAATTGTGCGTAAAAACAGCATGGCTGAGAGAAACTCCGAAGAGTGGTCCGGACCACTCTTCGAAACAATGTGGCTACTTAAAACCTGCTGCCGCGGCAGTATACTTTGGTGCCCTGGCTGGTTTTGAGTTAATTCACGCCCATTAAGGGCTGCCTGATGACTGCTGGTGCGTTTTTATTTCTTTCGGCGCTTTGAGCTTCGCGTGTTTTTTTTTTCCTTGTGCGCAGTGGATGGTGTTGACAACCACCATCGTCCAATAAGTTCGAAGTCGCAGTAATTGAAGAATTCTATTGGGCGTCAATGGCATAAAAGTACGCATGTAAAGATTTGTGGTTGGATGAAAACCATTGTTATACGTGAATGGTCGGTGCATTTGAACGCGGCATGGCATATGATCAACCTTATTTGTTATGTTGTTGTGTTGCGCCCCATCTCATCCAATTAAAAGTGCGACTCGAGGTCCTTGTCTCATTGGCGGAAATTACCACCAAAGAGGTTAATGGGAGCACATTCTTTGCACGCTATTGGAAATAAAAATAAGAGGAAATTTTCAGTGAGTGGTTCATAAAGTTTGTGCTCTAGTGTACTTTCATTGGCTCTAACTGTCCAATGGTTGCGATCTCTGAAATACAGCTGTCGATACACTTTGGGACGATCTGGAACAAAGCGTACTTTGTAAACCAAAGCGTATTAGGGGTCGCGTGATTACGCATGGAACTACAAACAAATCATGCATCTTCACCTTCACTGTTCAAACACCGATATGGACCGTGATAATATGGCAAGCAATCGGAATGAAATTACCCTAGTAACTTTGTATGACACCGAAAATATGCAAACCCTCACGATTCTGGAGCAAACCTTGGCTGAATTCATCCCTGCGTCAATTACCAGCCATTTAACTTGGCACACGAACATGATTCAAAGGTAGAGCGAGCCACTGACATGTATTTTGTGCGATGCAGCGACCACTTCACCTGAGAATAATAGCGTTGCGAAGGCGAATCCCCTGTCGCATGCTCTGATCGAAGCAGACGACAAACGCGAGCAGACGACGGCTTGGCCGACAGGCACAGCTTGTGATTGGTTGTGAAGCAATACCCTCTACATCAGCTCACTCCGTGACGTTGCCAAAACACTTCTTTCGTCTGGCACGCCTGTCCTGTTCGTCATATCACCTTCCTCGCACATAAGAGAAAATTTTGTCACGCCGTGAAAATAGTGCAAGTACTTTCTAAGAGCTCTCTTACGTGCCGCGCAGTTGTCGAAAACAACATGGCGTCGTAAACAGCATATCGGTCGGTGCGACTTTCAGCAAACGCTTCTCGCACGAGTTACTTCAGTGTTCGACCGGATGCGTTGTGATTACGGCAGCTCTTTCGGTGCGTGTAAGCAGTGCGGAAAGCTGTGGCAGTGCAATGGTGTACGGTG
This sequence comes from Rhipicephalus microplus, assembly GCF_043290135.1. NCBI lineage: Eukaryota > Metazoa > Arthropoda > Arachnida > Ixodida > Ixodidae > Rhipicephalus > Rhipicephalus microplus. The sequence continues at coordinate 60,735,452 of NC_134702.1, forward strand.
AAGCGCAGCGAAGCCTGTGCGTCGGTGTGGTTATCAAGCGGGGATCGGCGTCGATGTATCGACGGCAACTAGCACTCGAGAAGCCTGCAATGTGTGTTTGTGTGCCGGTAACAGTTCGTTCGCTTGACTTTCCAGTCTCTCAGTTGGGTGCTGTGTGACATTTCGGATTGACAGCGTTTTGACACGTTACTTGAGTGACCCAAAGTACGTACGGAAACGTAAGAACTACGCGCTCGGTTCTTGCTTCGCCACTAGTTAGCCCGTACGCTTCTATTTACTTGAGAGCAATGTACCGTTCGGGATTGAAACGATGTTCGTTGTGAACAGTGGTGCTGTGTTGACGTTCCAAGACTTGTGAACAAGCTGTGCTCGTGTGACCGAAAATTGAAAGACAGCGTTTATAACTGTTTTGCCCTGCGAAGTTGTGGTGGGGCAGTTTGGCGCTTTTGTTTGTTAAGTCGTCACTTCTCCCTTTTGTGATAACCATAGTCCTAGCGCTGCGATGTGATCAACCAAAACTGCGAGATGCTACATTCTGTTGTGGATCGTGTTACTTTGGAAGCGCGCCTAGACTGTTCTTCGGTAACAACTTGAGAGTTCTTTGTGGCAGTGAGAGCCCGTGAACGTCAAGCTTCCCTCCGGCCCCCAAAAAAAGCAAAGATTTCACCGGTGCCTTGCTTTGGATGAAGTTGTAGGCCAATATCACCTAACTACAGGTTTCCGAGTTCGTCTGGCCATCGTTTTGCACAGCACTGGAGCCTTGACAACAGCCGGTCATGGCCAGTTCTTACACTTTATCAATGGACGTGCACGCCTGGCCAACCCTTCATTGCTGTCATTGGCAGCTTCCAGTCTGCAGATGCCCTTTGCCTGTTGGCCGTACTGGGTTCCTCATGACACCGATGGCTACAAAATGCTGCCATCGGTGAGTTCACCTTGCAAAACTAAATTTCACCGGTACTATAATTCACGCAGTTCTATAACGTGTGCAAGTTTTTAGGCCCATCAGATGTAATGTTTCTCTATGGTAAGTTGAAGCATAAAAAATTTACTACTACTTTTATATACATACATATAATATGGAGCAAATACATGAAAAGTTTTTTGTGATTTGATACAAGTGAGCTCTTGTTTGATTATGAGGTTGGGCCTGTCGATTGACCACGTTTGATAGTTGGAAAGTTAATGTGAATTTATTTTTCAGGAGCCAAGTTGCACTTAAAAATTTATGTTATTTTGGAAAATTAGTTCTATATACGATTACCACTGTGGTAGTACTATACTTCAGTAGGACATATATATTGCGGTACGTAAATTTTACATGAGGCTTCAGTTTATTTCAAAGTAATTATAGCAGATATTGGTCACTTTAACGAAGTGATAGCTTCCTCAAATAAGTATTAGAAGTGAGTGCTTTTAATGATTGTTTTCAAATATCTCGTTTTTGGCTCTTCACAGATCGCAGAGATTGGTTTGTTAAGGTCCTGTGATGCATCGGTTGCACATTCTGGCACATCAATCCTCATCATTACTTGGAGCACCTGTACAAAAATAGGAAGGACACGTTCTTCCTAACTGTGCAAGCCTATGTCACTGCTGAAACTGTTATCATTCAGCGGATGTGGCGTGGAAGCATGCATGGCAGCCTCATCTGGAAGGACTGCGATCTGCTTGGGAGCTTCGAGGGCACAAAACTGCCTAACGGCTGGCTGCAAGGTTAGTTTTTCTTTAATACATACGATTACGTGAACACCACTTCTGTGCACAAATTGAAAACCCAAGCATGGTTGCTTTCAGTGGATACCTGTAATATTCTTACACATATTTGTTATTCAACATTTATAGAACTAAATTGCGAGATAATTGAGAATGTTGAAAGCTGAAAGCCTGCAGCTTATGAATGAAACTCCAATAATCTGAGACTCAAAAGCTTGTGCTTTGAAACGAGCACAAATACTTTGATTCCTTATTGAGCTCTCGAGCTTGTGACTCCCTCTGTGGATCAAGTGCTCCGGAAGAAAATAGCAAGTGAGTGAAAATTGCCTGGCTGTTCACAACTTGCAAGGAGAAAGACCTATTGAAGAAGCCTCAGATGCCATAGGGCCAGTAACTGCATCTTTTACCTAATGTAGCTTTTTCTCTCTCAGTGCTGTTGCTTGTGTTTCAGTCGAACATTTTCACCACAATTGCATAGTGATATATATTTTTCTACAAATTGTACCTGACTGTAAGGAAAGGACTGAAAGACGCCGAGGAACGTCAAACCAAAACTGAAGAAGACGAGCGGAGGGCAGGTGGCACGAAGGCGACAACAAGAAATGAAGAAGAAGAGAAGAAGGCACGTGCGATCATCTGTGCGCCAATCAGCTGATGACCAGTGGTGGCCCATAGAGGTGGCGTGCCACGATTGGGCCACGTGCGACCATTACGTGGCAGTAGGCTGTGTTGCTGGGGGCGAGCCGGAGCAGCGGCAGACGGGAGACAGCGGGCCGAAGCGTCGGACGCAGGCGATCCAGGTTCCGGCCAGGGAACGCGGCCGTCCACGCTGCTGCCGCCCAACCACCAATTGGGGCGGCATTGCCGGCACGAGTACTGCATCTCGGGGCGCGGCCTGGCCTGCTATTCTCTTCCTTGCCGATGGCATCGCGGATCTCGGCGAGGCGTCTCCACGGTCAGCCGTTCGACACAGCGATGAACGTGGCCTGGCTAATGGTCACGGTTGCGTCGAGCATCGCGTCTCGGCGCACGCTCTTCGCTGGGCGGGCTGGCCATTTCCCGCATAAAGCATCGCGTGTCCGATGTGGGTTGACTGCTCAGTAGTCGCACCCATGCCATCAAGCGCCGGTGTCACCAGAGTATCGCACATCGGCAAGGGACGAGCGAGACGTTCTGCCGGGCGAGACGCGGGCGTGTGCACGGAGGACCACGGAGCCGGGCGAGGTCCAGGGTGGCCGAGGATCCAGGTGCCAGGGGAGTTGCTGGCTGAATAGAGGATCGCCAGCGGTGCCGAGCCGTACCGAGAAACGTGCGAAAGTGAGCTCGATAGTGGAGGCCAAGAAGGCAGAGGAAGCGGTGCGCCGCTCGAGAGGACGAGTTCCTGGCAGCGTTCCTGAGCCGGACGTGGGACCCGTACGTGTCGGCCAGGTCGAGCTCCGGTGTGTCGGTTCGAGGTCGAGTCCGTCGGCCTGTACAAGGTCCAAGGACGGCGCCTGCTGAACGGCTCCTGCCTGGGTGCAGTGGCCGCGAGCAAGTTCGTAGGCGAGGCCTACCGGGTCTGGTCTTTGTGAGCCGTGGCCTGATCCTGGACCTCGGGAGTTGCGACCCAGGCTGCTGGGTTGGTCGCGACGTCCAATTCAACGGCGCTGCACACGGTAGCGCATCCGTGTGCGGTCAGCCATTCCAGCCGTGCCACCTTTGCCCTCGCGCACGTCGACGACCGCATCATGTCGGCACGACGGGGACCCAAACTGCGACGTTCCCATTCCTGGACCAGGAAGTGCACAAAACCGAGAAGAACAAGGTGTGCCTGTACAAGTAGGTGTTTCCGCCACACTTGTCGCACCCGACGCTGGCCTTCATCGGGCCGCTGCAGCTGCTTGAGGGCGTGTTTCCCGCGCAGGAGGCGCAGAGCCATTGGTTCGCGCAGCTCATGAACAAGAAAGTGTCACTTCCTTATCTAGTGTGCAATATAAAGCTTCTTTTGTTCGCATCAATTGTTGATGTTAATCCTTTCTCGTCCGCTATCGACAAGCATGATGACGAACGTCCTTTAACCATTACAATGACCTAAGTATGCATTGTTGATCTCTAAAGGTGACGTTCAGTGTGTTTCGAAGCCATGGCTTCTCATTTCTCTGTCTGTGGCTAGCCTATTTCAGCAGCAGAGCGATGCAGCTAGCACACATGCAATCCAAGTCATGTAGCGCTCCTTTGGTGTTCTGTGCAGGACGCAGCATATCCGTCCGGCAAGACACTGGTATCAACAATAATGATGAGTGTTGGTGGCTCCTGTAGGAGCCCGTTGTGTTTGTTGCGTATGATTATTTCCCCTGATGAAGTGCATTTTTGAAAGGTTTTCTTCATTTAGAATAATAGATGCCAGCAACAAGCACACTCATAATCCACAAGTTCTTTGTGTCTTCTAGACTGCCCATTTGCTCCTATATGTGGTATGGTGAGCTGGCTATGTTAGACAGCCTTAAAGTTATGAACATTGGCTGTTGTGTTGTAATGCAGTCTAACTTGTGTTTCTTAGTGAACTTATTTGTGGTCTACTTCTCGCACATAGTGTAAAGTCGAAATAAAAGAAACTCTATTGGCTTTTTATGCCTGTCAGAAGTGTCATGCCTTCATCTATAACATTGTAGATTTGCTATTGTATCATATCAAATATATTTTCAGTCTTCACTGTTTGTGTGTGTGTGTATTGAGGCTTGTCATGGGCTTCTGAAAATACAATATGTGTAAATATGAGCACATAATTGACAACTATACACTCTTGCACGTAGCATGGTTGTAACAATGATCTGTATTTTTCTAAGTTCCAGCAGTAACAAGGGGTTCAGTGCTCCACGGTCATGTACAGTGTATCAAGAACAGAGCACAGAAGACCAAAAAGTATAAAGGGACTGCCAGTGACTGTTCTCCTGCTCAAAGTTTACAACAGCAGTAAGAGCACAATGTGATATCAGGAGCAGCTGCTGCTTAACTTCTTTGCAGTGCATTATTCAGCAGTTCATTTGCTTGCATTCGAAATTATTTAAATTTTGCATGGAAGATACCAAACTGACACTAATTTAAAAACTTCTGTAGTGTTAGTGTGCAAATATTTTTGACCTGAAGTTTTTAACATGGGTGTCAAGTGCCTGCGTGCCGCTACATTTACGTGCCAGAAATCACAGCATTCATGGTCGCCAATGGTAACTGTGTTTGCATTCTATGTAGTACAAGAAATAAAGCAATGGATGCAGTAATCATGTACTTAGTCGATGTAATCCTTCAGTGTACACTCATTTGTATAGCACCAATGATGCCAAGGGTGTATAAGCTCTGGGAAGTGAATCTATGTGGATTATTTTATTTGGAAGGAAGAGGATCATCACTACTGCTAGTATATCTTAACAGTAGATTTTAGTGCTTGGGTATTATCCCACTGCCTGTCCGTCCTTCAACAGTCTACTTATCTACTGTGTAAGTGTAACTTTTTAAATGTATACTTTGCTCGGATAGGTTCGTTCATAACGTAATGCAAGTGACTTATCATCTATGCAGCTCTACTCAGTCTAGAAATAAAAGTATTAATTTTTATATGTAGCTATAGCATGCATTCACTTGTGTTTTTTTAGGTGCCTGTACAATTGTTTAGCCCTACAAAAGAGCTGGTATACTCTAATATTGAATCTGGCATTTTAAAATAGTTTGTTAGTGGAAGTAAGAATGTGTTTACAACCAATACTACTATCCTCAGATGAACTGCGAAAACTCTGTGAAAATTTATTTACATTTTTTTTAACTTTGTGAAGGCAAATGTTATGCTCTTTTATTGTGGTCCCTGTTTCATGCAAATGACACATAATTACTTTGCAGAGGCATAGTATAAGTTTTTATTTTACACATATGTGCTGAGCAACATCGCAGTTGAGACCAGCAGCAAGACATACATGCAGTGCACTAGAGCATCACCACACATAGTGTACAGTCTTTGCCCACCAGTAAACTCAATATTTTTCAAGCAGACTAATAGACAGCTGTATGGGAACTGTGTTGATGTGCAAACTGTGAAGTCTTCTTCAGGAGTGTTTTTCATCATTTTTGTCCAAGTGAAGTAGCTACCCAAGGCCACAAATGGTGGGAATGTGGTGGTTTCCTCTCTCCAAAAGCACTCCTACCAGCTGCCTCAACGTTAGTATAAGGCAAATTCACGAACTGGAAAAATAATTGGTCTTTTTTTTCTTGGACGAAAGAGTCACTTCCACCGTTGAGCCACCATGACGTGCCAGAATAGAAATTTTAGCTCAATAAAGTTGATTCTACTTTTGAGAAGTGTTTTGGGGAAACGAAATGGCACCTATAGCTGTCAATATAAACAATGTTTGCACCAAGGAGCTTAGTAGCTTAAAATTGTATTATTCATGTATTGTCTAGAATTTACTCGCGCTGTGCCAACTTTCAGCCCAAGTGTCCTAACATGCTTTGTTAGTGGGTTGTGAATGAGCCAAGCTATGTAAATAGAGTGATATTGCAGACATGTACAAAATATTGATCCACAACCCTTTTCTTTAGCATGACATTGTCAAGGGCTTTATTTTTGTTTTTTATAAGAACTGCTTGTCACTGGGCAGCAGCGGAAAACTATGCATCAAGCTTTTGCGAGATGGTTCGAGAAACACCGTGTTCAGACATAACAGTGCCGGTGCATTTCTCTCGTAAGTTACTTTCTGTAGTATATTCAAAATGAGTGTATTAGAAGTGTTGTTTTATAGCCATTAATTTTAATATTTACACCGGAGTGTATGTATGTATGTATGAGTGTACATATGTATATGTGTGTGTGCGTATATGTATGTATGTATGTATGTATGTATGTATGTATGTATGTATGTATGTATGTATGTATGTATGTATGTATGTATGTATGTATGTATGTATGTATGTATGTATGTATGTATGTATGTATGTATGTATGTATGTATGTATGTATGTATGTATGTATGTATGTATGTATGTATGTATGTATGTATGTATGTATGTATGTATGTATGTATGTATGTATGTATGTATGTATGTATGTATCTTTTAAATGAGAATCCGTTTATCATTGGTGAGTGAGTTTGGTGATGATTTGGCTGAATTTGTTTCTAGTTATTTCTCTTTTGAGCCATTATACATTTCAATTTGTTTTGTACTGAATAAAAATAAATGTAACCTTACACAGAATATGTGTGTTCGAAGAAGTTGTTTCATTTACCAACCTACAGTCATGGGCAAGAAATTGGGTAAAATGGAACGAACCTGCTGAGATTAGTTTAGAGCATAGCTACTTTACATGGCATATCTCGTACACATTGCGTTGGTTGAATATGTCGATTTCAACCTTTCAATTTTAATCAGAATAAGCAAGCTATCACCCGTGGTTGTATATGTGTGTGGTATTTACGCATACTGTGATACCGGTTCGCAATTACAATTAAGGTCACAAACCTAGTCAAGCTGAATACACGAATTTTGCCCATGCACCTTTCATCTGCACTGGAACTGTTCTTAATAAAAAATAAACTTCAGTTTAGAAATTTATTCTAGTAACCAAAAGCAGGGTATCTCTTTATCACACAAATCAAATTACCATTGTTCTGTTCCATTCTGGACAATAGGGGACCCTCTCAGCAGAACTCGATTAACTGCTATAGTTCATTTTAACCATTGACAGCGACATTACAATGAAGCGTGCAGCATGACAAATAGCGGGAGAGAAGACACAAACTAATCACTCTGTTTGCGTCAGCTCTAACTGTCCGTGCTCTTTGGTCTTGCTGCATGTGATGATGCCCACGAAATTAGCACGAAAGCGTGTCCCTACAAAGGCAGTCAACTTGGCTACAAGCAGTTAGCTCACTGCATGTGTAGGTTTTCTTCAAAACACCGTGAAGACTGATTGCTGGTCGAATATCCAAACACGTGAAAAGTAATATACCAGGTATAATATTGGTATTTCAGCACTGGACACTTTTGCGATAAGAGATGATGGAGGAGAAAATATGAACCCTGAATTGTTTAATTTTTGAAGGAGCACAGTACAGCGCTTTTGGGTCAAAAGGGGAGTGAAAAAAGCAAGTGCGAACGCCTACTTCTCAAAAAATTAGTACCCGCCACCACGCATAATGTCAGGCCGGGCAACCTCCTGAAAAAAAAAAGTGCTCAGTGATTCTGCGAATCGAACCAAGTACCTCCTAGATTGTAGTTGAGCGCTGTAACCGCTCGTCCACTGCAGCAGTGCTGGCATTCGTCCTATTGCTGATATATCGTCATTCCTTCGAATGAAGCCAAATGCAAAAACGTCCGGTGAAACTTTGTCAAAAATAGAAAAAATAGTTAGAATGCGTTTGCCCAAGGTTACTAGAAGATATAAACCGCCACGTGTGACTGTATAACCGTGTGCTATTTATTCTTGTACATTACTGACATGACGTTGGGATAGCCGGCTCTAACGTAGGCTACCTTCTCATAGTTTGAAAAATATAAAGAAAATAAATATATATATCGGCTTGTGACAACGCTAATCAACTATTATGAGTTCACTGTCACTAGTGTCACTTTCGCTAGATGAATGCTCAGTTTGCTTCCAATATCGTTATTTAGGAAAGTTTTGGCTCATTAACTCAACTCTCCTAATTAGCATTGATTCTCACATCTAAAGACAGTCACACTTCATCTCGCTTTCTGAGTGGCTGTCACTCCCATATAACGCGTACTCCCCTTTTTTATGCTCTCCGAGCATCTGACGCTGCTTTGCGGAGACTTTCCCTGACGTCTGCTGGGCCAGAAAATTGTTTTTATTATCTATCAATTTCAAGCTTTCGCGAAGCCGAAACGAGAGTCTCTCTCTCTCTCTCTTTTCAACTTTTTCGCACGTGTGATAACGTCTCTCGACCTCAAGACTCGTGTACACGTCCCTTGCTTTGTTTGCGCACTCAAACAACGCTGGACGAAATATTTGCACCGTGTTTTGTGAAAATCATTAGCACTGAGACACCCCCCGACGAGTCTCCCTCATTTTACGTAGACATATACCTAAGCGTAAGCGTATGCACGTTCTCGCATTCCGGCTTTATAAAAATGCTGTGGTGCATGGAACCAGCGAAATTGCGCTCACAATTTCATTTGATTACTGCTGTTATCTATTTCCGCACAATTCGTCTGCAGGCACCAAAGTCGCTCGTGTGTCTTGTAATAAGAATATTGTAACAAAGGCTACCTTTGACTATAGGTACAAAACACCTTTTCGTTCACCACTATACCGTGCTAGATTGCACCGAATTAGTTAACTAGCAGCGCAGCTTCAATGAAATGTAAGGTAACTGGTCGCGTTAAAAAGGGAAGACACTCGAGGCACATTTTCAAACATTGCATGCATCGATTTATGTGTGGTTTCATTTATGTGGTGCACCTGAAGTGTTGTTTACTTGTGCTTGGCGAGATAGTGCATGGATTGTTCGGTGGCTTAAGGCCATCGAGCAATTATTTTTTTAGCTACAGTCGTTGATTAAAAGCGAGTGCTTGGCTTTGCACAGCCCACCAAAACATCTATTACAACGTACGCGGCATCCCGTAAGCGCTGTAGCAGACGCTCGCGGAACTGAAACTTAGATGCAGGAAATCATTGGCTATCATCGTATACTCTCGATGCTAGACGCTTTGCGTGCTACCTTGATATTATCGGCACACACTTCTTTCTTTCCTTGTCGTTTCATCGGCTATCGTGTGTGCTCCTCGCCCTCTTAAGTGCAGAATAAGTTAAATTCATACCCGCGCTATAGTAATCCCTCCAGATAAGAGAATTTTTGGCTAAAAAAATGCGTAGCCAAAGAGAAAGCTTTGTGAATTTGGCCCAAGGTCTCTACGATGCTCTTGTCAGTTTTAGGTGCCACTCCAGATGCCCGTGAATTTTCAGAGAAATAAATATAAAGGAGTCAGGCAACTAAGCTGAATAATTTATTCACGTTTATGTGAAAATACTAAGCTAAATAATTTATTAAAGTTCTTGTGGAGCGCTGCATTTGTCGAAAGTAGACGCATGATTAGGTGGACATGATAAAGCTTGTGCGGGAAAACTTCCGTGCTTATATTATATAGCGTCAGTGAAGGATATCGAAGCACGTACCGCGGACCATAGTTTTCTATAAATACATTAGAGGAAACTGCACATAAAGGGCAGTTTAACACGTACCTTCAGCGAAAGCTCGTATTTTTTGAAAGTTCGGCCATTTTTTCTCGACAATCGTCGTCGTAAGTCTCTAATGTATTGTGGAGAGAACGCACGCTTGTATAATTGATATGGTGTTGCTAGTAGCATGCTCTATGTCGTCCTTCCTTGAAGGGAACAATAGCAAGTTTTCACTTCACAAGCTCGCATAAATTTTCCCGCGTTTCGTGCTTCGTTGGTGGAACGGGTGGGAAGCAGCCAAAAGAGATGTTAAGAAATTAGGGAAGTGTAACAGCCGCTGCCCCATTGCGAAATCTCATGAATATTTTGCTATACCTTTGAGTGTTTCGTACTGCTGGCTGCTTGAACAATTCGGTTAGTGGGTAGTTAGTTCGCGAAACTTATTTGCACCACCATGAGGAACAATAGGCACGAAATAAGGCGCTTTTATCACGCCTTCTTTCTTGCGGTGGTGCTTCCGGATCTCAACTTTTTCTCGAAGTATTATACTAAGTAGTTCCGTAACAAGCTCTTCTAGGCTACACTTACAATCTAATTAATCTGATGGAAAGCAATGAATTGCGAACTCACGAAAACGAGTGATCTGGGTTGAATCAGGAGTAATCATTTTTGCCAGCGCACAGACAGTAACAATGGTGTGAGTAAATGAAGGAAAATAAAAAGCAGCTTCGAGTCAGTGTAGTTATTGAACGTACATTTTTTTCTTGCCATGAATTGGAAAAAGAGCTCGCGTTTTCATGCAATTCACTCGGTGCTGACACGTGATTTCACAATGAGAATTACGGCAGCTGCTCTCGTTCACGAGAATGAATGTTTTCTTTAATATATTTCAAACGTACTTCAACGTGAGGCGGAAATTGTAATTGAACACAAAACTTTAGAATGTGGTATGAACCACGTGAATTGCTGATTTTACTGTTGTACGCAATTTCTGTACTTTCTACACGAAAAGGTTTGTGTGAAACAGTGACATTCTTGGCCGGAAGAAATACCTTATAGTGGCCTACACTCGTTACACCCACAGCGTTAGCTTTGAGAGCACGTTCCCATTGTTTGCCATCGTCAAAAAATTGCAAAGAGAGCGTTATACACAAATAGTTGGCTAGTAGGTTTATCTTCCAAGGCAAGATGATTTGGTTAAATATAATAAATACTATAGCAAGGTATCGAACAGTTCTCCAAAAGTGAAGCTGCCGCAGCTGTGCGACCCTTGATCCCTTAAATTGTTGGCAGTAAGTCAAGTGTTTGGTGCCATAGATTAAGTATACCTATCTTTCAGTTTCGTCATTCGCAAGGCACGAACACTTAGTTTTCATTTCGCCTGCATTTGCGTGGAATTTTTTCAACCTTTGATAACTTCTCAATTTTGCATATTATTGCAAGATAAGCCGATATATTTCGAGTAGCACCCCACGTGGGCGAAACATTTCTGCAGTATTAGAAATGTTGCCTTAACACTGCAGATGTAGCGCCAGCGTCATGGCAACAATGCTTGCTACGTCCGCGAAACGAATTTGCATAAAACGTGATTTTTGTGTCATTGTGAACACATTATTCACAAAGGCACCATTTCGCATGTTACTCTCTTGTAATTTCGATGACACAGTGAAATATTTGCCCCCATAGATATATGTATACAGCCATCATTGTTTTGATGGAACGACGTTTTAGTTTATTTTATCAACAAGGAAAACTTATGACGCCACGTAACAGCTTTTCAAATGTGGCTTTCTACGGCAAAACTTTTCCTAATTACCTCTTTTTACCAGCATTATGACGTCGCGTATGCATAGATTATGCCCAAAAGTTGCAAGAACGAATAAGACTGGCTTGAAAAAAAAGGACAAGCTAGAAGTGAGCAACTCGGCGAAGGCCACGAGGGAAAAAGTCTATCCGTCCTTTCACCACACAACGCATCGATCAAAATCGTTGCGCGAGAAAGGAGGGCTTATTTTTAATGAGACGCGTACGAGTGAGTGGCGTGCAAACAGCCAAGTTCACCAGACAGAGCAATCGATTCGCCGTGCCGTGATCCCACGCGACCCATCAGGCATTGTCTCTAGGAGCTTTTCCATTGGGTTGCCTTCACTGCAAACGCCATCGAATGTACTTTAATAAATAAAGAAAGAAAGAAACACTCAATGGTTCTCTCCCATCAAAGTTCTGAACGAGTTCACTTCAGTGAGTTGGAAAAAGCTTGTGGCTTTTTTTTTCTGCTGTTGTTCACCTTGTTTGTTTACCCTCACATAAAAGTCAATACCATTCGTCCTTTTTCACTAGCATTGTTTGGTGTCTCGGTGAATATTGCACGTACCAGCTTTTCCTCCCCTGCACTTATATCATCTTTCTATAGCGTTCACTTATACCAAACTTTGGTTGCTGCGATCGTGGTTCTCTTAAATGGGCGTTTGCTTGAATGTTCAGCTGCCATTATATCCTCCACGAATCCCAATCTTTGAAGCTTTCAAAACATTTTGCGTTTGTTTATTCCATAAATTTGAATAGGGAAATGAAGAGATTGCCTGGAACCCTTAACCTGTTAGCGTTTTTTTTTTCAGCTGAATGCGTTTACGTAGTCAGTTGAAAGCTATCACTCACCGGAAGCAGTAGTTCCCGACACTGCTCTTTCCATGTGTAAGAGGTGCTTCATGATTGAATAAATATTTATAACTATCAACTATCGTCATTGTAGACATTATTCACATGTTGAGAAATTTTACTTTGCCTCAACGAATACTGCCACACACGCTCGTTTCTTTTATTTTGTGTTTCATGTTGCCGGCCTATCGCAAGTGTGGAGGGGGAGGAACGGGAGGGAAGGGAAAGGCAGGGATGTTAGTCAGTATGGAATGATTAGTGTGCTACTCTACACTGGTGATTTGGATGAGGGAGTTTGAAAGATTGAAAGAGAGATGAGAGCACGCACACGCGTTGGGCTCACATACGCTGATGACTTGGATCATTTTGACGCGCACTAACTGACGAAAATTCAAAACGACGCGGTTTTAGTCCTCTGGAGTTCCACTGAATGAAGGATGCTTTCTTGATTTCTCAAAAATAATGGCGATTGTTCGCCATATTTCTACTCGAACGATTCAAGTACTGGGGTCAAGGCATCCAGTACTTTGAGAGCGCTTCGAGCAGAAGTTGTCCTCATGTCCGACAAGATCTCTTGGACGGTATCCATAAGAAAACAAAGCATAGTGTAGATTGTGATGTGCACAAAGCGTGCCACACTATCTGGGAGTATTGGTGATATTGTAGACCAGGTGACATTATTTCGAAAATTGACGTGACAAATTATCAGGTCTGATGGCCATGGAGTGAACTATTGTAATTTTCCTGACAACATGGGCTCGAGTGAAGTTCACAGTTACGAAGTGTCACTGCTTTCCTGTGCAGGTACTGGTTTTTAGCGGGAATGTTGTGCTGTTTTTTCTCAATTTATTTGCTGCCTTACGTATGTGCACTCTTTTGAGATCCAACTTGGATGCTATCAATTAGTAATATATTTTTTCTCATTAAACTAACAAGCGTCGCCCTCATGTATCTATCTTGTAACAACTTTACCAGCTAATTGTCTTTTTGTGTCTCTCATTGCCCATCAAACAAAGGTTACATAGACTGATAATCGGTTGCAGTTTTTACCGCATGTGTAGGATTGTTACCCCGCTGCCTCGAACGTGCAAGTGTAGAGCAAAATTGAGACAGCCACTAATATCCGAGCGCGAAAAAGAGTGACGCAGTTTATTCTTCTTTTTCACATTAGCAAGAGCCTATTTGATGGAGGTTACGCAACGTTCGTAGCCCGAAAATAGTGTTTCAGTATTTTCCCCAACGTGTAGCTTGAGTCGCTAACTTTAATAACTTTCCAGTGAATGACAATGGTGTATTAACTTGAAAAAAAAGAACGTATTCAAGAAAGATCAAGCATATTTTTTTTAATATAATAAACCAAAAACCTATTTTGTCATTATATGGGGTATCAAGATTTTCAGAATTTTTGGGGTATATTTAGCACTGTTCTACATTATATCATTGAATTGGTCTAGCGAAACTTTCTCATGCAACATTTGAACGGTTTGATTAGATTACGGTATTTTGTGACGAATATTTATATGTTTAGGTACGAGCATAGTTACGTGATTTTTCCGCACACTTTAAGCGCTCTATCTCTTCTTTTTTTTGTACCAGCATGCACGCGAAAAGCTACGAAAGTACGGAGGGAGGGGGGTGTAAAGGAGGGCAAAAATTTGTGCAATCATTTTGTCACTGTAGAGCATAACTATGTGCCCTTTTTTTGTACTTTTGGACGTTCTATTTACTTTCCCTGTGATCTATCCAACCCACGTGTTGCCCTGACATATTAGGGATTTCACTTAAATTCTTCACAATTACCTTCAATATTTGCCTCAACTCATCAGGTGGAATGTGCTCTAGTGTTCATTGTCATTATAAAGAAAATCAATTCTTTTCTGTAGCACCTATGGTAGTCCATTGGCAAGCCAAAGATTGAGTGATATATAGGCTGACTTTTCTCCTTGTTTGAAATACTAACTCGTCAGGATAAAAAAGGGTCTGAATTCCTGAATGGGATAGGCCCGCTAGCTTACTGACATTTTAAATTTAAAAGAGTGTCAGTGATAGATCACGCATCAACGTCGATGCCTAAAGAAGCGCCACCATAATCGATACTAAAAAGTCTATAAATGGCTGGTTTCTTTATTCTGTTACCGCGGATCTTTCGTATTCGATGCCTCAGGCGTCTGCTTGGTACGCTCTTCATTCTTGGTCTCAGAGGCTGATGTGTACCGCAAGCCTCCTACCAAGCAGGATCTGAGAATATTGCGGATTTCCCAGGTGAACGGCAGAACGACTTCTTCGAGAGCCTAGAGAGTATACTTTGAGGGTCATTCATTACGTAGCATTAAAAGCAAAAGAAATGAATAAGATAGTTATGAAGATGGCAGCAGGATCTAATTTTGTTTGTAACGTGCGAAAAATTGACAAAAACCGTTTTGAAGCCAGCACCAAACCTTTTCTTGTGACTACACGAAAATTTCCATGCGTTTTTTACATGTTTGGTTGAAAAGATTGCTTCAGACAGAACGCGCATATTTTAACTCAGAGGGCTTGCAAGATTTCGCAGTACGTCATCAGCATCTTGAATATCTCAGCACTTTTTTTTTACTTGGATGGGGAGTGCCTTAGCCTAAGATGCGCGCCTTACCATTGCGAGTGTCAATGGTGCAAGCAGTCATCTCTTGAGACTAACGCCTCCGTGTTTCTTTCCATTTGTGTCATACTTAATAATGCGAAAATTACATGAGGTACTACGTGTTTTATTTATGCGACATTTCGTAGATTATGGCTTATAGGTTGGCGGTGACATTTGGTTTGTTCGAAACGGCAAAGCCCTCGTTTGGAGGTACTGAGCCAGTGCTGTGGAAGGTGGTGCAGGCGAAGTTGAACTTTCATTGAGTCGAGGTTCACGTCTTGCCTCCGAACATCTTATTACTGCAGCAGTCTTACATCCATGATACTGACGCATTAATGTATACGTCGTGCCAATCCTCGTAATGGAAAAGTTACCTAATGAATCGTACTTGTCATCTCTCAGACAATACGTAGATTACGGCGTACAGTTATGCAGCGACTTTGTGATTGGTTGGGAGCGGACAAGTCGTTATTGTGCTAGTGTTTAGCGAACTCTGTGTAGGGTAATGCAGGCAAAATAAACCGGGTATCATTAGAACGGTTCATGGTCATGCCCCGTTGGTTTGTTAGCCATGAAATACTTCTACGGATTACCAGTCAACTTGTATGTGTTATGGAGCAATATTCAAAATACCCGGTTTAGGCAAAAGTCACAATATGCATAATTCATAGTGCTTCAAAGTCAAAATCACCTAAACATCACGCTGATAAGGGTTTCTTGGGACTTAATAAGTGCTGGCGCCACCCTGTGTCTGGTGCTTACCTGGGCAAGAGAGATTTTGCTGCCGAATGTGCTGTGTTTATCTCTCTTCCATCTCTGCTCTCCATCTTTCATCTCCCCCATCTCCCCTCACACGCGCAGGGTAACAAACCGGCTGCCTAAAGGCTGGTTAACCTCCCTGCCGTTCTCTTCCTCCCACTTTCCTTCCTTCCTTCTTCTGTTTAAAAAAACCACAAAACTTCCAAGCATTTCTCATGACTTTCCGTATCGAACCCAGCATTTTCTAGGCATTGTTCAACTAAGAAAGTTGTTCCATCGAAAGCAGCCAAAAAAGTATTAAGCAGCTTCTAGATTACGTACACCTCTGCGACAGACTATTAATCTCGCGCTCGAGCAGCCATGTATGAATAGTTGATAAGAGCGCGTCCTATGCAGAATGAGCAAATACGACTGCCTTGAGGCGTTGTTCCGTTGTGGCTCGCACCTATAATATTCATAAAGAGTGCCTCCAAATAAACCACCTTATATTTAGAGTGAGCTATAATCAACGCATTGCTAATTTTTGTTCCTCCGTACGTATGGAATTCGGCGTGCACATGTCCATTTTCACGCTGTTCAAATAATTAGGCCTGCAGAATATTGAAGTTGAACTGGTACAAACCATTAGAAACTTTTTATTTGTTTTTATATGTTTCTTTTCCTTGTACCGTGAAATGCAGATTGTATATAACCTAGCATAAAACATCTTTGTTCCAGCAATCATTTATAATGTAATTGAATAGTTTACAATGTTCTTTGGTTTGTTATGTAATGTCGCAAAACGTTATTGTTGCGACAACCTCTGCGACGCATTTGCGCTATTCGCTGAAGCCAATAAATTTTGGAGGCACCAGAAGCCTTTTGCTTCTGGTTGATGTCTTTTTTTTTTGTTATCGTGACGTAAAGACAAAAAAAAGATTTTTCTTTCTTTCTTTTGATGTTTCTTTCTTTAATATTTGCTCACTTTGATAACTTGGCAAAATCATCGTTTTGTTGAGAACAATCTCAATATTGGTGAAAAGACGTATATAAAAGTGCACAAGATGGAGTTGTTATCTTTCTGTGCACAAAATACGATTTTAAAACAGTGCAAAACAGTGCAAAGCGAGAAGAGGATGCGAAACAATGTGGTACGAGTCTAGAAGTACACTTCGGTTAGAAGCATTTGTTCCGCTGGCTTTATTGCGCTGACTAAGTCTATAAATTTGCGAGAGGAATATTTAGAAGCTCTAACGCACTTGTTGAGTTAACCGAAACTAATTTTAGATGTTTGAAAGACAAAACTATACAGCATCTCGGTCTTTCACTGAAGAGTGCTTGCACGTAGCTTACGTAATCTGGCCTTCAATGTAATCTACGCAGGTATACCTTATTATATGCTTTGAAAGCGCCGTTTGCCGCTCACCAAAACGCTGGCATGATGCTGTGATTTCGCGGCTAACCACACAGAACATACGCGGTGGTACGCATTCCTAGCGAACACTGCTTCCAACGCTTGCAGCAAGCGGTTACCGCTTGAGAGAGAAAACCTTTCTTTATTGACGCTTCTAGAGTGCGTCTGAAAAAAGCCAGGGTAAGAGAGTATACGTCTTGCTTCGTAGCGGCAACCGCAATCCCTGGCTGCTTTAGTGCCCGCTGAACCTTTAATAAACCGTCAGTCGGTTGCCGCTTTCAGAAGCATGGGCGAGACGAAAATAAACTGCTGTTGCAGGTTCAGCTCCAACGTCCAGCGTAGTCTTATGCCCTTTTACTCAAATTCTGGAAGTGTTGCTGTTTGCTTCTTTTTTGCGTAAACAAAAAGTGCAGAACGAGCACAGCGTTATTTGGAGATTATCGCTATTTGCGGATGAAGGGCAGCAGAATGCCCGTTTCCAAGCGTTACAAAAACTGAACGAATGTAAATACTGAACAGAAAGCTAATGAACTCATGTTAGCACTATACTTTTGTATGAATAGATGCAATAATTACTCTTGCTGAAAATATCCGTTATTTTATTTCAGGCTGGCTCACGGAAACGAAAATACTGTGGCCGACACATTGTTTGCAAAAACAAACGTGCATTGCCGCGACAAAATATAAACAAAACTTTATTTTATGAGAAGAAAGTAGGAATGGGGAAACTCAGGAGCATATTGGTTGGCGCTCAAGACCAGGGCCCCACTGGCTTGCAAGATTAATGAAAGTAAATACCAGAGTTTTCAATATTGTTTAGCAACATGACAGCAAGAAAACAGCAGGGCAGGACGGCAAGATTGCTTGTGCCGGTGCATCCTCCTGTGGCTCCTGCTTTAATGTTACAATCCATTTCACAACGTTTTCAATATTTCACCATTCACAGTCATTAATGGGTCGTTATACGTGAATACAAAATGTTAGCTTTCTTCGTTGGTGGCGTTTACTTAATACTTTTCTCTTTTCCTCTCGCACTAAGGTAATTACCCGTCAGAATAATACAGCATCGTGCGACCATTACCACGCTGAAAACTGTGCAACCTAGTCTCTACTAAAGTTGCTTGATAATAAATCTGATCACCGTAAAGTTGTTCATTTCTTTTTTACAAATAATGAACCATCTATGTGACTCGCGAGAAAGAAGAATCACTCTGCTCGGATGACGCACACTTAACTGGCGTCTACTGTAGACCAAATAAAGTTGCTTCACTCACTCTGCAACTGCATAAAAGGGCCAAGTTTGTGGTTATGTACCTTTGGGGGCTCACGCCTCCTGTAGGGTTGCACTTATAGTAAACGAGTATGCCAAAAATAAATTTACAGGGGATGCAAACACCGCAACCCGTTCTCACAATCATACCCTAATGAGTCGCGGAGCTTGAGTGACCCGCTGGCGTTGTGGGACCCGTGACGCTTGACCCATTTCGGTCCTTGTGGTCGAGTGGGGACCCACATTGATAAGAGGCACTCTCGAACGTGATCTAAATTCCATGAAAAAAGAAACGGTTATAAACGACTTCCATCTCCACTTATAGAGGCACCTACATCGGAGCCAGTTACAAACGTTTTTCTCCGGCTACAGAGATTGCACCAAAGACAAATTAGAAACGAAAAAAAACTGCCATCCTTTTTATTTTGTGCTTGTAAAATAAATTCCTTAAGGTACCCCAGCCTCCTGAAAAATAATAACAAACATGCCCCTGAAATATGAAGCCTTTGTGTTCTGTACATGCTGTAAATATATTTTTTCTAAACATATTAAATACAGTAAGCTGCTTTAGAGCTGGACACGTCACTTCCCACTGTCAATTATACCGCTAGCATACTTTTAAGGTAAACTTTAGCCTTCATGAAATTATTAATATCATTAGGATAGATGACGAGTCATCGAGGAAGCACGTTCAAGAAATAAATATATTCGTGAATTTGGCGGCCGAAACCTAATGAAAGCCAGATGAGCAAGTTCCGTCCATCCATCCGTTCATCTGCCTGCCTGCCTGCCTGCCTGCCTGCCTGCCTGCCTGCCTGCCTGCCTGTCTGTCTGTCTGTCTGTCTGTCTGTCTGTCTGTCTGTCTGTCTGTCTGTCTGTCTGTCTGTCTGTCTGTCTGTCTGTCTGTCTGTCTGTCTGTAAACTACACGAAAGCGTCAACTAAACGAAAACCACTAAAGCCATAAAGTGGTGTTATCCCCAAGGACGTATACACACAACGCCATCTATTGAGCAATCCATAAACAGGAGCTCGCTAGATGCATATTACAGAGGAGGGAATGACCCACACCCTAAGAAGCTTCGCCCCTAAAAATATCAAATAGAAAAAAAGGTCATTCATGAACACTGAAGTGGCGACGTGAGCGCCATATCTGTTGTCTTACCCTGACTTGGAATGACCAAGCTGGAGCATTAAGGTCATTGCATGGAAATGCCGCATGCAGAGCGCAATATACACCCTGTGAACTGTACCTGCCTGTTCAGATATGGCGCACTAGCCGATCAGTGGCCGCCACTGAAAAACTACTCGGTGACCTATATTTTTTGGTGGTTGGCCACCTTGACCCGCCTTTTCGTGGTCATTACTGCGGTCAGGCCTTCGCTGAGCTAAAACAGATAACCCGATGATGGTTTTCCGGGCACCCGCGCGTAATATATCATTTCGGTCGTTCTTGTTGTTTCGCGATGGTGGAAAATGAGCTGCAGATTGAACGGGTTGGCACGTGGCCATGACACAACAGGTCGTGGCTCCTTTCCTGCTATCCGTTGTTTGATTGAAACATCATTCCGTGGGTTACTCGGAGAAGTCTGAAAAAATCAAGAAACCGGAAAGGTGCTTTGTTCCTAACTCGTGCCAATATATGGAATAGGAAGCTCAAGAAATTATAGAGGGGCATTAAAAAGAAGATCAATTGAATTAGAGCAGGTTCTGAAGACAGTTACGAGTCATCTGTTTTATATTCTAATGAAGGCCGAGTCACAATTAAACTGTAATTACCGTGAGGATAAGGCCGTTTCCCTCATGACCTAAAAGCGAACACCAAAAAGCAATAAAATCCGCGGTATCAATAAACTGGCGTCTCCACATCGGTGCTTGCGAAATGCGAGTGAATGAGTGAGAAAGACGTAATTTGGTGATCCGGCGGACAACAATCCTAGCTAGCCCCGCGAGGGGAGGGAAGGGTGACGCCAATTACGCGTGACGCCTAATTGACGTGCTCGCGTTACCGGCGGCGTTATGAGACTGGCGGAACGAGAGATTAGAGTGCAACGTAACAACATAGGAAATGTCTGAACGACCATTTGTGAGCGCTAAGTTGAGGCGTACGACGATGCTTTCTGAGGCCCATACTTTGCACGCTTCAACTTCGTAGAATTATTTTAACTTGTCCGTGGTTCGAGACATGGTGATTGTTATGATTACGCATGCAAGGCTTTAAGGATCGGCTCACCACTTCTCGGTGATGTGTCGAGCAGTCATACCTCGATATCTGCAGCCTGCAGCACAACAGTAACTATTATCAAATATTACACTCCTTCAATCCAATGTCATATTAAACGCTTCGTGCAAATGCCACTGCACATTAGGAATTAGCGTTGCGTCCATCCTTACTGCCTTACTGATTTGCATGCGTGGTCATGCGAACGGCGAGAAAACTTTGCAACCAAATATCTCGACACACGTGCGCTGGAATAGCGCCAGGTCGAACTGCTATAAGTACGACTGCTTTTAATTCACTATTTACCATTCATGACGGCTTTTAGTTCACTATTGTGTCTTAAAAGATTGGTATGTTGAAAACAATACTTATAAGGTCGTATTGTGTAGTCCTGAAAGATAATTTATCAAAAAGGTGGTCTTCAACTACGTCTTAGCGTTGAATTTTAGGATAGCCGTAAAGCTTAGCTTTAATCTCCCGGCATATACTGATGTATCGCGGAACAATACATATGGCTTGCTGATTCTTTCGGACATTGGCCAAATCCTTAAATCTTAGGAAGCGGGTAGCAATAAAACTTTTCCGCTCGTAAGAGCTCTCTGTTTATATTCATCACAAGATGTATTTTAGCTGACCACTCAGAAGTAACTGGACATGTATTCCAGGAAAGGCACAAAAACACAGGATTTACCCTGCAAATACATCAGTTCAGTGTATGCCTTACTTTTATGTTTGTGTGCATGACTGTCAAGCTGAACGTAAAGAACTTGATACGCTTGCAAAGATAAACTTGAAAAGCTTGATAAGTTTTAACACTTCAAAAGGTGCAAATATTCTTGGAGAACTCCCGGTGGGTCGAGGCGTAAAGCGAGAGATCAACAAAACCGGCTTCTCATCTATGACTTCGCGCCTTCTTTTTCCCGGTCTGTGTGTGTTCAGAAATTGTAAGAACTGCATATTGAGGAGATGTGTTTAGAAAAAGTGTTTAACAATTTACAGTACATCGTACTCTACTATGGGAGAGCATAATGCCATCTCGACTACCTGAAATTACCTTAAGAGATAAAACACATAAACAAATCAAGGGCACACTACAGCATCTTTCGGTAGCCATATAGAGAGCGCAGTAACCGTAAGTGGTGAGAGGTACGTGTTAAGTGGGCCGTAGAACATTCCATCTTCTTAGTGACTGTCTGCCGCTTTTAGAACACAGGATATACGCTGCGCATTCGGTCCGGAAGTCTGAGTATATGGATAATGCGATAGATGCAAATTACGAAAGCGGTCGGAAGAGGTGACGCAAGCTTTAGCACGTGGCAAAATGGGCTCTATCAAAGGGGGCTTCTAAGTAAAAGTATAGTAATTTGTAGAGCTATACTATCAGCGAGGCGGTTCACAAGTAAATGTACGTGACTATATAGTGTGCGGCACCAATTGCAGACGCCCGAATAACTGGGCAAGAGTTGATCACAGCGATGAACAGCGTTAACTCAACAGTCAGTTCAGCCGGGGATATGTCATGAGACGAGTTAGCTCGAAATTGCAGATATTGCTATTCTTGTGCACTTCTTATGCCATTGACATCGCACGGTTGTTTCCATTTTAATTTGATTTAAGCACGTTACGTTACATGGATCTGTGTTGCTGCAGGATGCAATGAAAGCGGGTTATATCTCGTTGCATAGAAAAGAGCTTCAGAGCATAACTGCTCCAGTTCCAAGTCATGTGCCAAATCAGTTTTGTTACCTGAAATGCAAAACAAAGAGTTTTTTGGCCTCCGACAGTGCGTATTTTGCAAGTAAGGTTATTTGCTTAATACTTGCGACAGATCTAAATGCTCCTATCTCACAATACAACATATACACTGGCACAAAAATTGTGTGCGAGCGTGTGCTTCCAGTCTTGAAGCTTTTTCGAGAAAGAAGCATTAAGGTGACACAATGCGTAAAAGCGTGAACCTGTCAGTGTGACAATGAGTGCCCGGTGCCTTTGTGTGAACCATAGAATCTCTTTTAAAATAACAAAAACAACCTGTTCGGCTCAACGTGACTTAATTCTAAGCGACGTCCGCATTCACAGCAAGTGCGCACAAACACATTTTTAACTGGAATACACGGTAGCGCAAAGACACTAACGCAGCAGCAAGGCTGTGATGGAAGTTTCACAAGCTGTATCGTTTCACTGGTCTTAACCACGTTCACAGTCATGGTGAATGAAATGAAGCGCGTTTCGCCAATCTGCTTACACATTTTTTTTACCTTTAACAATGTGCTCTATAGGTACCCCCTAAGCGCAGTTCAGTCAGTTCACTCACTCTCGTCACACAGAGGAAATGATGAGTGGAAAGCGCTTTGAATCACAAGTGAGAAAGAATGTAGTTTTCTGTTTTGTTACAAATGAACCTATCCATAAAGTGGCTTCTAGAAAATAAACGGCAACTAAACTAATCAAGTTAGGCCTTCATGACTTCTGTGGTGCTTTGCAGGGGCTTCAGTGTTCCACGCTGTAGACACCACAGCTAAAGAACGTTCCTATGAAACCGTGGTTAAGAGTGAAACATCATTTTTACTTAGCTTACGTTGCAGAGTTCACCTTATGAAAAAAAGTGGCTCAGTACAAACTACAAACTGTGTTTACTTTACAGTTTAAAGAAGGCTTTGCGAAACTTTTCGAGCAACTAACACAGGCCTATTCGAAACAGTGCTCCCCACCACCCTTCACCCTGTGTCTTTTGTTTTACAAGATTCCCCTCATTGTTTAGGTTTAGGTTTTTATCATTGAATATATTTTCGAAAGAAGCAGAAAAAACACTGTGGTGGCAACCTGTTGTAACTGTTGTCAGCCTGTTCAACGCGTCATGCAGTCGACAATTATAGCAAGAAATTTGATTTTATTTTACTTCAAAGAAAAAAAAATGTTAACAAGAAATAAATAAGCAGCAACCACACTTCTACTCTTCTAACAGCAAACCACTTTTTTCGGATATACTGACGTGCACAAATAAAAAAGTGCTCCGACGCACCGGCTCAGGTCATTCTTCTATTGCTATTATAGCTTGCATTGTATATTAAAATTCCTTATTTTAAGGAACATGGTTTTGGTGTAACGTATACACGGCGGGGAATAAAAATTTAAGAGTCGAAAGACTGCGATTTCTCGGAAGATGAATTTTACTTACTTTTGGGTGTGGGTCACTTCCAGGTTTCAGATTAGAAAACTTTTTTGAGCTGCGGAGATTTACAACTCATTCAAGCATTAGACTTGTATCGTCGCATAAGAGCAAATTTTACCGTTTCTTTCACCCCTGAGTCTCTCAAGATAGACGCTGCAGCCCAGGACCCAGGGTCTAGCTTATAGACAATTCTGTGTGCACCGCTGGCGCGGCCAGGCTGAGGGTGTATGGTGCTCCCGCGGAGAGGGGAGGGCCACTATTAAAGACTTCATAGAAGTTTTGCGATTTCACGTGCGTAATAATGTACGCTCAGATGCAAATACACGCACACACCTACATAAAGTGCACAAAGGCGAAATAATTGAAAACCTCTCTTTTGTCGCCACACCGCACACACACACACAAAATTCTGCCTGCAAACAAACACATAAATTGATTCATTGGTTCCTTCCTTGATTGACCGACTGACGGACTGTGTGATTTATTTATTGATTCATTGATTACCTGATAATAATAATATCGAGTATGGTTACAAATAAGTATAATCCAGCAGTACTTACTACTACAATAGTTATCATGTGCCACACAAACATATCAGACTTAGCATCCAAAAGAAAAAAACGCCAGGCCTGAGCGGAAGTCGCAGCACATTTACAGCGAAAGCTAGAAAAGCGGCCTTTCGGAGCCTTTTGGAAACAGTCATTGGGTACACTGCAAGTGCACTCGCTTGATACCCGCTAGGTCATTATTAAGAAATTTATTTGGATAGTTCGTCGGCATTCACTGTGCTATTTTTCATCCTTCTTCTGAGAAGCGTGGTATCCGCTAAACACTTGCAAGTGATTTTGTGCCAATTGTTCATGCAGTGCATGCTGGCGACGATAAGGAACTATGACTGAAGTAAGCGTTCGCCACAGTTAATAAGGAAACAAGAACAAGCTTTTGGGATGGGACGAAGTATTGGAGGGCCCACTCATTACGCTTTTCACATTGTGCAACGACTGGAACTGTTGTCATGTTCCGTAGCACCCGCTATGGCTAGAATTGGCTGGAGCAGCCTGTATTTCCTGAGATATGTGTACGTTCCAATACTGTATTTGCACGTATAATGCTGGCAACACTGCAAATACCCCAGTGTATTAGCGGTGGGGTACGCGATGCGAGTGGATTAAAACCAAGTGGTCACGTAACTTTAAGCATTCAGTGACCTATTTCGCTGCATATGTGTAAGCGCTTCGGCTTTATATATGAGGGTAAACAGTTTAGCTAGTTAACATTAATCCCCTGTGGGGTTTGACGCTGGGAAATCCGACGTGCAGACCGCGTTCACTGCTTGCCTCTTGTATCTTTAATTAGCGACTGCCGGTGTTTAAAGTTCTTTACTCTCGTATTATAGTTTCCAAACCTGCAGTGTGAAGAGTAAAATACAGAAAAGCAAGTTTTCTGTAACTTTCTCTCTTCCCGTCTCGTCACTGTTTTGTTACTGCACCGCTGAAAGACAAGCTTCTTAGCGTGTTTGACGCGTGCTAATTTTGTCGCTTTACGAAACCGCACGTACTTTGGAGCGGCCGCCTTCTGACTTTTTAGAACTTGTTATTCCTAATTTATTTTTATTTCACTGAATCCTCGATGTTACTACCAAATCCCTCATGATGACAGTTTGTAGTGCCAATATGTTTCAAAATGCCGTGTCCCTGAATTATGCTGCGCGGTAGGCACAGCACAACCACAGCGAAAGCTACAAGAGCGGCCTTTCAGAGCCTTTTCAAAAGACTCATTTGGTAAGTATACTGCAAGCACACTTGCTTGGTACCCACTAGGGCATTATAATAAACTTTTGAGTAATAGGCTGGCATTAGCTAGGCTATTTTTCGTCATTCTTCTGAGAAGCGTGGTACCCGCTACAGATTTGCAAGGAATTTTGTTGCCAATCGTCCATGCAGTGACTGCGCAGGCCAGGCTATAGGATATTTTCTTTGTTTTTGTTCAATTTTAGAGAGGGGCTCACAAAACTTTTCTGGTCTATTTTTGTTCCCGACAGTGTAAACCACGCTTCTCGGAAGAATGACAAAAAAATAGCATAGCAAATGCCGGCCTATAATATCCATAAGTTTATTATTATTGCCCTAGTGGATACAAAGCAAGTATGCTTGCAGTATTTACTCATTGAGTGTTTTGAAAAGGCTCTGAAAGGCCGCTCTTCTAACTTTCGCTGTGACTGTGCTGCGCCAATACCGCGCAGGCCTGGCGTTTTTTCTGTCTCTGTTGTGTACGCGTACTTTTATGCAGAATAATGTTTTGTGGAAACTTCGCGCACGAAGAGATGGATTATTTGAAATGTGATCATGCGAACTATACCAGCACCCGACTGATATCAGTAAGCTGCCGTGAACTCGTACAAAGATAGAAATGAGATTCCTGACATGTCCAACCCTGTGTCGTACTCTCAACTGAGGCAGCGGTAATTAGGCATTTGGCTTACTTCAACCTCACCTCCTAGTGTCCTATTTCGTGCACTCAAATTACTGAAGCACGATTTTTTGCTTCGCCGGACACTCGTGCTGAAAAGAACGAGCTGTCAGTCATATAGTATAGATGTATATCACTCTAGCGTGCGCCATTCAGCGAGTAAGAAACAAAGACACCGGAATGTCTCATTTTCATACTTTATACAATGAAGGGCACAAAAAAAGCAACCATACAGCCGTGCTGATAAGAATGAAGCGGTCGGTGACGTGTTGTGCCAAATCAGGAAACGCATCCAATGAGAGGCAGCGAAGGAAGCTGGCTCTAATTGTGGCGATGGCGGAACGTGAGCGCTCTGCTTTGATTTCTTTCCACCTCTTGTCCTCTCCTTTTCCCTAAATCACTCAAAATTCAGTGAGGTAACCACCGCTACTGAGACATGCCTGTTGTCTATCCCTTTTTACATAATCATTCCACCCTTCACCAACATTATTGGTGAAGAAAACTAGGTTTGGGAGCTTAAAGCTCTTACTCGCATTAATTGTACAAAATATGAAAAATACATTGAATACATCTGCGGGGGACGGGCCTATAGCATTTTAGCCCATCATGCTCCAAACACCTAAACTGCTGCGCCAGTCACAGAGGCTTACGAAATGGCCGCGATCAAAGGCGGCGAAAGGAAGTTCGGATTCGAGGAAAAGTCAAAAGAGGCTTTGGAACCTTTATCGTAGGGGATTACAGGGCCTGACTTAAGAAGGTTTTTTTAGAGTCTGAAAAGATTGACTCTGTGGGCGACCGTGCGGAGGCCACACTGAGATTGAGAAAATTGGAACACAATGCAATGTATTCACTCGTGTTATTGGTGAAGCATGCAAATAATGGGGGAACAAGGCGTTTGTGCCATCTTTTCGAATACCGAAAGGAAATACCACTGCTTTCCATCAGCTATATACCGATCTTGAGATCAACGGCAGGCTCCTCTAAACACTGCGTTTCATAACGATGCGTCTTCCGCGATCCGCTTGTTTATTTCAAACTGCACCGCGTAGCATAAGCGAGAGTGTGGCTCTAGCCGGCACGTACTATTCTCAATACATCGAAAGCCTAAGGCGGATTCATGTTCAGAAAGACGCCGGTGATTCAAGCTTGCAGCATGCAGAGCGCGACGCCGATGGTGGTCGCTGCTGTTGCGACAGCACTTTTCGGTTTGTTTTACGTTTCGATCGCAAGCCCCGATTTTCCGTTCCCACTCCTCAGCTGCACGACGCTATAACGCTCCGCGCTAAGACACTCGTGTTTATTTAGTGGTCTTTTTTGCCTTTTTTAGAGAAGATAAAATAGAAAACAAAAGTATCGTCGAGACACTTCCAGGTAACTGCGGTGCAACACGGGTTTGCTGTATATTTTATTTTTAGTGTCACCTTAGGCTATCGAAATGTTAGTGATTGCTAGGATATTTTCTTTGATTTCGTTCATTGTTGAAGGGAGGCTCATAAAACTTATCTGGTCTCATTTTCCCCCGAGCATGTAAACTGGCATCAAAAACTCTCCATGCGTTATCACGGGTCGGTATCGGAAGATCAATTACCAGAAAGTTTAACAATATTATGATGGGAAGTCATGCTTGTTCATAAAAGAAATACAGCGCTGCAAGTAAATATTGTCTTGTATTACGTTAAGTAGATTTCCTGTTTTATGCTTACTCACTTTTGATGCAGCAGGTGCTCATTAAGTTCCTTTTTTTCGCAAACTGATTCTCATTGCATTGCCAGCGTGAACTGACATAGTTATAAATTATTAAGCGAAGAATTCTATGAATTTTCATAACAGTGGCAATGGCCTTGCATTGCATTTTTAGCCTAACACGGCTGTCGTAGCAGAAAAAAGAACTCACAACCATATTTTATAAAAGTCGTTGCGATGCGACCAAACGTGTTGAGAAGAACTTCGTAGTAGCTATGGTGTGCGGAACATTTTTTCTATATCTTACATAGTTGAATCCTGCATGTAATTTTATTTGTATTTTGATTGATTTGTGGGGTTTAACGTCCCAAAACCACCATATGATTATGAGAGACGCCGTAGTGGAGGGCTCCGGAAATTTTGACCACCTGGGGTTCTTTAACGTGCACCCAAATCTGAGCACACGGGCCTCAACATTTCCGCCTCCATCGGAAATGCAGCCGCCGCAGCCGGGATTTGAACCCGCGACCTATATATTTGTATTTTAGTTTTACAAAGAAAAACGAGGATGGTGAACAAATGCATCAAGGCCTTTTGTCTTTATTGAAAAAGCAGTCTAATTTTCATCGTTACATTGGTCTTAGATTTCCGAACAAGGCCCCGAAGGTGAAAATTCTGGCTTCTAGGTGTAATGTGTGGTGGCGTAATGTTAAGTTGTTGTGAGAAAGCGTTCAAAGGAATTTCGTCACATTATCAGGGATCGCTAGTTGCGGTGACACAGTGAAGCATGAAATTAATAATGCAGGTTTTGTTTGTACACCCCATAATGTTTGGACGCCTTACTGAAGCCGTTTGTTACCCGGTGCAGTTGTACTTACCTGAACTGCGGTTACTAGTATGCAAAAAACTTTACTATATGCGTTTTGATTGTCCTGTCTGTAACATGTTTTGATTTCAATTATCAGAGCGGCTTTACTGAGAGAAACATTTAAAATTATACAAATTGTGACAGCATGTCTTGGGTTCGTAAACAATTCGCTTGATAAGTTACACATGCATAGCATGGGTAAAATTTGAGCAAGTGTCATCGTTTCTCACACTAACATGAATTTTTTCCTTTTGTTTCATGTTCGCAGGTATCCATGAAGGTACGACAGTACGACCAATGGCATATTACCAAACTTAATCGTCGTACCCGCGGTGAACACAGAATATGGAATTGAGCGCTCCTCAACAATACTTTGCTCTTCATAATGGTGTAATCTACGTCAATCACACAGCCAGAAGCCACGCACGAGCCTTCCCTGATACCGTTGCCATGGGTGATTCTCCATCGATATTTCTGCCCTTCGTGCCGTCCAGTGATGCGAATGCGTTTGCTTCAGCCACCGCGGTCGACGTAGAAGACGACCAGTCGTCGCCGTCACTGAGCTTCATCAGTCTCGAAGTCCACTTCACGCTACTGCTCGTCATCATGGTTACCAGCGTTGCTATCAATGGACTAGTCTTTGTACTCTTCTACCAGCGACCTTCGGTGCGCATGACTTCAAACAAGTTCGTCTTGAACATGGCAATTGTGTACCTCCTACAGACTTTCATCCTTCTGCCATTCGTTTTCGTGTCCATCGTGTTTCGAGAGTGGATATTCGGGGACGTTTGGTGCAAGCTGCATGGTGCCCTCTCCCTGTGCTTCACGCTAGCGAACGTTTTCTCCATTCTCCTTATAGCCGTAGACAGAAACTGCGCGGTCAACAGTCCGTTGCACTATTCGATGACCATCACGAAGAAACGGACAAGTGGCCTCATCGTATCAACTTGGCTCTTCGCCATTGTCATCGCATTGCCGCCGCTCTTCGGCGTCTCTGAGATTAAGTACCAGGAGAGCTGGGCCATGTGCACCGTAACCTGGCACGACGCAGGCTTTCTCACCGTAGCCTACTCCTGCGTACTCTGCGTGGTGGGCTTTTTGCTTCCTTTTGTTCGAATCACGTGGATATACGCTTCCATGTTCAAGGCGGCGCGCCGTAACAGCGCCTGCACTCGCCTAAACTTCACCGCCATCGGAAATGAGGTGAGCCAGCCAACAACAGTGCGACCAGAAGTCGGAAACCACCAGTCACCTTACCTGCAGAAGAAATTGGCTTGGTCTAAACGAACCTCTTCGCTTAGTCAAGCGTCTTCGATATTCGGTGACAAGTGGAAAGCCGTACGAACTGGAGTCCTGGTGGTAGTGTCGTTTACCACGTGCTTCCTTCCCTTCTTTTCCATGACTCTTGTAGAACCACACGCCCATACACGCAAGACGGCGCTTTATAACTTGCCTGCCATCGCCATGTTGCTCCTCTTCTGCTCCTCACTCATCAATCCGTACCTTTACGTCATACGAAACAAAGCTATGCGCAAACATGTGCGCAAGATGTTCACGCGGCTGACGCGTAAGCCGAGTTTCTTCTCTCCGCGGGGCTACCATTTCAGTCACCAAGACCCGCCGCAGGAGAGAAAGTTCTCTGACGACTTGAAGTTGTCTGGTATCCCTGTTTCTTTGCGCCACGAAGAGAGCGTCGACTACCGAACGCCCTTCGTCATGCATTCCGTGTGTCAGAGTGAATCGGGTGACTGGAAGATTATCACGGTAGCCACTGACGCCAGGCGTTCGTCTTTCCGCAAGTCCTTCGCCGCCGTGCAACACCCACTCTTTGCGGACAACACGACGGAGGAGCCGAGGCTATGGCAGCAGGAGCACTCGCGTTACAAGGGTAGAACCACACGCAGCCTGCGTGTACCTGCCATGCGGAGTGGGTTCAACAGACGGGCGTCCTTCGACGGCAAGTTTACGCCGGCACGGTTGCCCAAAATGCTCTATCGAAACTCGCAAGCTAGTGCGGTGAAGCCAACCGCGAATGCCGGAGGTGATCGCAGCATGTCTTTTCGCGTGCGCGGCCGCTTCGCAAACCGGGACGAGTCGCTTGAAACGTACGACAGGTTTCGCAACAGTAGCTTTTCCAAAGAAGTCTGGACCCGTCAAAACATTGACTCTTACCAGAACGGCCAGCTGAGGAACTTCGCACGTGAGCCGCACAGCAGCGTGTCATTTGTCCGTGATGCTGAAGCCTACGACAGATGCCCCGCAGTCGACAGCGTCGTGCAAGTTCACAGTTACGGAAACTTGTCGGCTGACGTCTGTTCCTCAGTGGCCTCGTGCAGTCGCCGACCAGTTCTCAAACGAGGACGGTCATTCGCCTTCGACGAACACGAAATGAGCGTGACATTTTCGCCACAAAGGATTTCTTGCTCAGGAGGACTCAGGAAGTCTCACTTTGCGTTAGCGAGGCACTCTCCGAGGCACGGCTCTACCGATACTACGACGACCACGCTAGAGTCGCTGACATCCACGGAGTCGTCGCAAGATGGTCCCGTCAACGCGCCGTCTTCACAGTGTGTGCCGTACTACGAATCACCTTTGTACTTGGCGCCACATTACTGTCAGCATGAGCATGCCAGCCGGAACAGTGACGCTTCCCTATCTTCACTTCGTTCATCGATCGCTTCGAAATGGAACCAACACAGCCACCTGCCATCTCAGTGCCACGATCGGAGGGATTCTGGCTTCGAGGACGCCATGCTGGGAAGGATTGAACTGTGCGACACCATTGTGAATGAATCTGGATCTATCAAGGCTGTGAAATTTTTAGAACGAGTGTAGCTACCGAACTGTCAATTCCACACATTGAACATTGTATGATGTATATTCAGGTGAATGCTTGTTCTTCGCTCAAGAAACTCCAGATGTTGAATTTACCACAAAGACATTAGTGTCACCAATTTTCGAAAAACAGGTCGAATGTGCCCTCTCCGAAGGTGTTTCACACTATGAACCAAGAACATATCTGTGCAGATGATGCGTTCGACAATATAGTGCTTTCTTTTGGTTGTGTTTTCGGAACATCATGCTGGTCTGATCCCACAGGGAATAAATTGAAATGATTGCAGTACAGAACCACGTTTGAGCATGCTTCATTCTTAGTAGCAGCGTAGTGCTCTCCGAGGCGAAGATAGTGGCATCGGCTTTGCATTTTCGGCCATATATAGCGCATTTTGCTGATGGTAAGAAAAGCGTGTTTATAAGCAACATGTGATAACATAAAAATTGCTTTCTGTTTGTTTTGTGCGGCACGCTTAGGAATGCTGCTTTGTCCTTCAATATACCAGTTAAAAATCCTGCTGCTCCACAAATCACAAGCACGGAGATATTAGTGAGACAGTGCTTACCACTCCGTTATCGTATTTTTGTATATGGCCTGGAATGCTACTATTTGCTTAAAATCAGTGAACATGTGCTACACTCTAAATGTGAAGGCATACTTTGTGGGGCCAACTATACATCGGAGGAAACTTGAGAAACTTTAGGGCAATAATTTTTTATAAGCGCTTGCTCCCAACAAGCAACGCTTCGATCACCTCTATAAGCACTATACGTCGCTTGTTTCTCTTTATTATTAGTCACCATTGAAACTAACTAAACTACCAGTCAAGTGTGCACCACTTAAAATTAATCCCTCAGTCCTCATCTCACTGCCTCGCGTAAAACGTATTTTTCATTAAAGGTTGCTTGTTATTCAAACATTCATGCACTCATGTTAACGAACGATATATCTGAGCGCAGCCGTATTTCACAGAAAAAATTTCATTCATGCGGAACGTATAAATAAAGAAATATTTGCGGAAAAACCACTATTCTATCTCACATTCTACGTCTAATTTTTTCTGTGATCAAATATATTCACAAAATAATGTACCTGACAGCCAGAAAATTTAATGCCGTGCAAAAGTCAACTGCTTTAAGAAACAATAACGTTGCTAATAGTATACAATGCAGATTCAAAGGTTTCCCCCCTTTTCAGCTAAGAAAATGCATTGTAGTTGCATCCATAAGTCAGCATGTATATTTAAAATCCAGTAAAAGTAAGCAGTGAAAATTGTACAGTGAACTAAATGAAACTCAAGCATGGAAGCATGGTCACATGGTTCAATGCATTTCCACCAATCCTGCACCTAAATATACACAAAGTTCACCTCGGCGGGGATATTATTGCCAGTTGACCTGCACTTGTACGCCATTTATTCGCGTTCCTAGTTTTGAATATTCCATTTCATAGTGCATTTATAACTGGGAAACTACACAATGCGTGCTCCACGCTTCATGTTTTAGATATAGTTAGGGCATTCTAAGCCGAATCATGTTTCGCTCCTGCGCGAGTGTACAGAAAGCAGTATAGTAAATTCAATGTGCTCTGAGGGGATATATTGTTTCAGTGTATTTAATAATGCACTCTCTTGCTTTTACAATATCTGTCATTTTTGATACTGCACTTACGTTGTGTTTTGTTGAAAAATTATAAAAATAAAATGTTTGCACAAAGTTTATGCTTTCAACTGCCTCTTTCGTCATATAATCAACATACCTTTGTTATCATATGTTTAGGCAAATAATATGTTATGCCAGAGCGAAAGGTCAGTGCTTGAGCCGCTTTAATCGCATTTATTTTACACAAAGGTGTTTTAGTAACCCAGAAATCGAGATAAGTGTATGGCACAGTTTGCGTCGTCAGCGCGAAATTTTAGAACAAGATCACGATGACGTAGTAGGCCCACAATACAACCACTAGTACTCATACTGCTCACGACAGAAAACAACACTGTAGATGACGTCAGTACTAGCCTCCTTAAAACTAACACGCCGACGATGGCAAGGCACCTTTGACAAGAATATCTTCTCCTATCGAAACATCAACCCGCCTGTCTGAGACACTTCCACTGTTCATTCTGCTCATCGCAGTTTTTCACCTCTTTTTATACAAGGCTATGTTATGCCACTAATGTCTTGAAATCTGCCTAAATACACAGTCAGGAGTTCAAACTACGTTCGGCATGGCTGCAGCTAAATTCTAAACATTTCTATCAATAAAAAGGGTCTTTGTCACTTTACTCACTGAAACGACGGAAGTTCAGCTTTCGCTACACCATGCTCCACAGCACCCGCCACATAGCAGTAACAGGCAGGCATGACGACTACTACGTCACAAGGCCCTTTACAGAGCAGGGTGGTTTAATCGCCCTAACATCACGATAGAACGTGCTTTTAGTTCAAACTAATCATTCCCTTGGCATAAAAGAAACAATACCAGGTTTCTGGATTGTTACACCAACAGTCTACGTCGACACAATATTTCCCTTGGATTTCCGTTATAGTTGGAGTTATGACTCTTTAGTACGTCAGAGTTGTTAAAGAACGCACCTGACATCTTTTATTCAGGCTTTCAAAGTGATACTATTTGCTTAATTTACTCGTCAATAATAGGGCATTCTATCCTGTACACCCCCCCCCCCCCCCTCCCTCCTTAGCATCGAAATAATATTTAGGGTTTAACATCTCAAAACTATGATCTGATATTAGGGACGACATACCGAATGTCTCCAGGAATTTCGGCCATTGGGTATTCAGTAACGTGCACATAATACAGTATTCGCGCATCTAGCCTTTCGCCTCTATCAAAATGTGACCATTGGGGTCGGGATAAAACCCGTGACCTTCGATTGAGCAACCGAGTGAGTGCCGTAAGTGCTAAATTACCACGGCGGATTATACACTATCGTCGGTACCGCCGGAGACTTACTATTAATGAAAACATGCCACCAACGAGAAGTTACAATCGACGTTAATTGAAACGTTTTCAATCGGCATATACATGTGGCCATCATTATTATTGTTCGCTTAATGCACATGGAGCCCGTCGTGAACAGCACTCAGCAAGTACGGCTTCTTGTCAGTCGAGCAGGCTTCCAGGTCATCCTGCTCTATGTGCAGTACAGCGATGCCCAGGAGATGCTTCTTTTTCACCAGTTCAGTCTGCGGCAAAGAAAATTGCATAACGCAGGGACTGCTGAGTTGAAGCTATATTAGTACGACAGGTACGAGTACTCTGCGCAGAATGTTGTGATGCAAAACGTATAGACAGGAGGTGTGAGTCTTGACTTCTTTGCATTTGTTTCCCAAGATCGTGTTAATCTCTTGAACACAGCACGAAAAACAAGAATCGAGTGACCCATAGGTCACATGAAACCTTGCGTGCCAACATACCGCAGCAAGCGGTAAGAATAAGGCAGTATTGCTTCATTGTGCTCGGGCATATTAAACGTGCACGCTTCATTGCACCGGATTTCCAGGATGCACCAGTGGGAATAAATTAGGAGTGGTACTCTTTACTTGTTCATTATGGGGCACTCCACTTCAGCTAATTCTGATTGTACAAAAAGCGAGGGGGCCAGAATAAGTGGTGAACATCAGCTTCTATATCTATTTATTAGGTGCACGCTGAAACGGGTCGTGATGCATTTATTAGGTCGTGAGCTTCTATATCTATTTATTAGGTGCATGCTGAAACGGGTCGTCAATACCACTCTAAGCCTACATACAAGTAAAACAGGTTTATGGCCTGCTGCGTCTGATGAACTTCGAACTAAAATCAGCGCGGATGTTTTGACTCATTCACAAAACATTCTACGCTTACTCACATCCAAATCTGCCGAATTATTTGTGCGACCTAGCGTTTTTGGCAGGCCACTACACTTTGTACGCATCCTTAATAACCACGCCTGGATAAAGTACGGGGCAGATAACATATTACCCAACTGAAGTTTTCACTAGATTGTCCAACGTAAAAGTCATGTAGTACATCTGTTCACCTAGGAAACAAGAAAGCTCTAAAAATTAGTGAAATATATGCGTACCGGTACTGTTTTAGCTTTTTCGGGTGGGGACAGATTTCGTGGCAAGCAAGAAAGGCTGAATGGTCCAGGCAAAAAAGTCAAGTCCTCGCAATATTCAGACGCGTGCGTAATTTTCATTTCCTACTCATCTATACTAAGTGGTTAGATGAGTTTGGTAATAATGAGAGCAAAAAGTGTGCTTGACACTTTTTGCTCTTATGCTACCTGAGTGCTCGTCTAAGCTTTCCAAACTTGCCTGTGCCTTTGAAATTTATTTTCAAACCAGTACTTAACTATTTCGTAAAAAAAAGCTAAAGTGAAAGAAAAATTAAGTGTGTGTCTAACGCGGTGATGCCACTCAACAGATATCGAAATGCGGCACTGAGAAACCAACTCTATATATCTTTTCTCACATACCAAATGATTTAGAAGGTTGTGAGTTCGAATTGCACCAACAGAAACAGTGCTTCTTTTGGTCCACTTCAATATCAAACCTACGCCGCAATTACTACTTTTTCGTGTGCTTCCACTGTTGTATCTATTTGGTGGTGTCTGACAAAGAAACA
The DNA here is from genome assembly GCF_043290135.1 of Rhipicephalus microplus. Taxonomy (NCBI): domain Eukaryota; kingdom Metazoa; phylum Arthropoda; class Arachnida; order Ixodida; family Ixodidae; genus Rhipicephalus; species Rhipicephalus microplus. Next base: position 60,771,908 of record NC_134702.1, read on the forward strand.
AGCACCTCACGAAAATCTTCTTGCCTTCATTGTTTCTCACGTAGTGTTAACATTGACAGCCCCACGACTCCCTTAAAGAACCTTTTTTGTTTATTTGTTCTTTCCAAAAAGGGTGTTTGCTTCAAACTTACCTTCAGAAAAACTGGCAAATATCCACGAATCTGATAAAAAACTAAACCTAATATAAATTTATGTGTCCCGCAAGGTACGAGTGGGTTTAATTGAGCCATTCATCGGAAAGAAGGCGTTTGTACATATCTGGCGTTTGCACATATTCAGATCTCAGTGCGCAAGTAGGCCACATTATTTAAACACTCGACGCACGTAGCTCTCAGCTACCGTCATTATTGGCAGTTCTAATGCGCAGAGGAAAAAAGCCACATGTGTAAAAAAGATGAAGCGGGCGCCCATGCTTAGAAAGACACGCACCTTGAAGGCGACAGAAGTGGGGCTCTCGAAACCAATCCATTCCTTATTGTTGTTGAAAGCTATCTCACATTTCGTTAGGCTCTCCAACTGTATCATCCAGGAACTCTTCTCTTGACAAAGCTACGTGAATAGAGAAAAAAAAACAGCAAGTGGGTGCCCTTTTAGGAACCGTTTATATCTTGTTGTGAATAGTAATCAGGCTACGCTTAATGTACTGGCAGCTGTGGTAAGAAGTGGCTGACTGTCGTTCACAAAGATTTGATATTGATATGTGGGGTTTAACGTCCCAAAACCACCATATGATTATGAGAGACGCCGTAGTGGAGGACTCCAGAAATTTCGACCCCCTGGGGTTCTTTAACGTGCACCCAAATCTGACCACACGGGCCTACAACATTTCCGCCTCCATCGGAAAGGCAGCCGCCGCAGCCGGAATTCAATCCCGCAACCTGCGGGTCGGCAGCCAAGTACCTTAGCCACTAGACCGCCGCGGCGGGGCGTAGTTCACAACGAGGTTAAAGACGATGCGAGAAACTAGTTTCGATCCGGTGGCCACATAAAAGCATTCCTAGGAACGGCAACTGCGTCCGGAATTCAATCCCGAAAACTTCGTGCCACCAATCAAACACTTGTACCGAATACGCCATCGTGGCGGGTGCCGAGCATTATTCCACTGCACAGTCGACTTTCGTATTTGGGGAGATCTGCCAAGAGTATCAGGCTCGTGCTTCCGTCATTGTTAAATTCAGCATTCTTTAAGTGCTACAGTTTCAAAACGCGATTCTCAGTGAATGCCGAGACAACTGCCACCCTCCCGAATGCTACGTCCATGATTATCCGAGTCCGACAACAATAATACCCGAAAGGCGTGTATGCTGTAATTGTTACCAACTGACTGCTCTCCCTTATAAACAAGCGTACTTTGTAGAGTGAAAAGCGCTCCACCGGTTTGGTCAGGTCGACACGGTCCCCGACGCCCGTTTTGCTCGCATCTTCGAAAACGTACTTCTTGCCGATAGTCGACACGGTTGGCACTAGGTGGGTACTCAGAAATGGAGCCGTTGTTAGGATACGGTTCAGGACATCCACCTAAAAGAATAAAACAGATCGAAAGCACTACCTTGTCGACATTCGCCTTACGCGCATAAGTACGGCCCCTTAGGTAGACAGGCAACGCAAACCATGCCGTCTTCGAATAGTCATTCTACAATACTTCTGTATTACGAGTTCGGTGCAGTGCAATTACTGTTACACCAGTTGCTGCTACACCCCACACTGACGTATCCAACGGTATGACACATTGAATTGGCCTTGATGCAGAACAACACGCAAGCATATCAAGCTTTTAAAAATGTCACAATCTGTGAATCCCGTAAGCGTGATAGCAACAGGAAGCACGATTGCGGGTGGCCTGGACGTTCGTAACACAGGAAAATCAAATCAAATAACATAAGGGATAAGAATATATGAATTTGATTGATTGATATGTGGGGTTTAACGTCCCAAAACCACTATATGATTATGAGACACGCCGTAGTGGAGGGCTCCGGAAATTTAGACCACCTGGGGTTCTTTAACGTGCACCCAAATCTGAGCACACGGGCCTACAACATTTCCGCCTCCATCGGCGAGATGCAGCCGCCGCAGCCGGGATTTGAACCCGCGCCCTGCGGGTCAGCAGCCGAGTACCTTAGCCACTAGACCACCGCGGCGGGGCAGAATATATGAATCACTACAGGTTAAATTAAAGTTTGCTCAATTGCAAAACAAATACGGATCACTTTTCTAAAGAAGAAAAATAGTAAGTATACTTGAATCAGAAATCATTTTCTCACAGAATGTAGCCGGCGCCTCCTTGAAGGCAAGTTCAGACACGCACATCTGAAAGATATGGGGAAACTTTTGAGCGAGCTGTTTACGCACCAAGTTTTTGTCGACAACGTCCATGATGCCACCGTTGTCGTACATGCAGGGAGGAAAAGCTCGTCCTGCTACGGCAAAGTTGTGCGTACTAACCACAATGGTATCCACGTATCTGCCGCAAAGAAGAATTAAACACGGATGTTAGAAATATATGCACTGCAGCGCTTTCATTGCACCGAACAGGTTTATTACTGAGCCGATAATTTGTGGGGCTATCCGTAGCACCATAATGCGGCCACTGTTACGCGGGTGCATAGCTCTAATCTGCATAACAATTTGACGTGACGTTTTGGTATTGCATATATCGCGAAGCCCGTTATTAAGAGCGCGGCTCTTAAAGCTCGTGCTAAAACATCGGGTGTCCACACAGACTCCTCTGTGGCGTAGCGTATGATTCGCCGTTGTTTATCAGACACGCCCACGATGGAGACAGTCTACGCAGCCGTCGCGCGAAATTTGGCCCCCGCGCCAGTCGAGTATATACGAGCCACGACAGGCCTGCGCTTTTATCTTGAGTGCCCGAATCTGCTTTGCGCGTTAGTTCTGGTGCCGGAGCTTGGACAATACTGTAGGGTCTCTGACAGTCTCTGATTAGTCTCTACGTTTTACGCCAACGAAATACCTAGCATCAGTCAAGAAGGCCACGTCGAGCTCCTTAGATCAACTGGTTTCGCTGTTCTTTTTTAACTTTTACACGGCTACTGTGAGCTTCCGCGTTTGTTGTACTTGTAGCACGTTATACTAGTGACCTAGCTTAATCTAACCTAGCCTATCCAAACCTAACCTAACTATCTACAAGTTTTAAATAGGTCATGCAACACGTGACTACAGCCAGAAACTTCTTTTCAGCTGTCGGGCATTTTTGTTACTGTGCTTTCATTTGTATGCAATGTTTCCTGCGATGACATTTGTATACCTTGACTAAGGGAAGCACGCGTACGACAGAAGCACGGGCGCGTAATACATCAACAATGTCTGTAAGAATTTAGGCTAGTGCTTATGGGAGGGAGATGCCTAAGTCACAGTACTGTGAGCTCAGAACTGTAAAGTGACGTGGGAACAGGTTTCCGCCGCCATACCTTTTAGCCAAGCGAACAAAAACGAAAGTCAAGTAAAGTTTAAAAAGTGAGATTGATGTAGCAGTTGTTATGAGTTTATAGGGCAACGTCTCTATTCATATATTGTTTCAAGCACTTGAAACAGCAGGCTTTGAGTTGTTGAAAAGTCCGAGCACGAGTTGCAATACTCCAAAATAAACGTGAGGGACGGGCTTACACGTATGCAATAGATGTAGTGGCATTTAATAAGCAAACAATCCCTATAGGCGACCCGTTACGAACACTACGAAAGTAATATATAAAAATAGTGGATAAAAAGCGGTATATTCAAAAAGATGCTATCGCAATAGCAATAAATATAGAACCCATCAAAAAGTGAAGTGCGACAAAATGACACTTTTGCGTTCAGGCAACTCCCATTGGGCAAGCTGAACAAAGCTCGAACAGTCTATCTTAAATTGCACAACAACGACATGAACTATTCAACAAACCAGTGTAAAAACCGTAAATTTTCCAGCGCTTCAACTTAAAACGAAGAACCTCACAAAAAAACATGCCAGTTCTACTTTCCTACGTCATGAATTAATCGAGAACAGCTTGCCTTTCATAAAGGATGTGGTATGATTATTATTATTATTATTATTATTATTATTATTATTATTATTATTATTATTATTATTATTATTATTATTATTATTATTATTATTATTATTGAAGCCACTGTGTAAAACATGAGGCAGGATGGTCAAAACCTAGGAGAGCCGCAGGATATGATGGTGATTGTTACATTGCAAAATTATGGCTCACAGATACCTGAACGTAACCAGATGAGATATTCATCTTTTTTGGGTGATTTCTGTGAGGGGGCAATGTGAACATTTACCCAAGCAAAAGAAATGGAAGAAAAAATTAAAATTTACGCTGCCAGAGAGACCATATGGGACACTGTGTATGTCACAACAAAATAATCACTGTAGTTCAAAAAAATACTATGCCGTAATGGGCGTAGTGGTTGCGGTATAGTTGGCTGTAGAACCTAAGGTCACCTCCCAGACGCGGCGGTGGTCACATTTTGACGGAGGCAGGATGCTACAGCCCGCATACTCCGCGAAGTTTCTGAAGGTTAAAGAAGGTACCAAATGGTCTAAATTTCCGGACCTTTACTCTGGCGGTAATCATATTCTTACCACGGTTTGGCCACGTAAAAACTTGATGTTATTATTAATCTGACGACGCACATCAGTGATTTCCTAATTAACACACGCGCTTGCCAATAATTTCACTCAGTTTTTACTCACTTGTTCATATTAGCGAAATCATAGGTATCCAGGTATGCTGGTAGTATGTGGGCGATAATCTTGTAGTTAGCGCCAGGGAGGTACGTACGCAGATTCTGGAAAAGATTTAGAAGGACAAAATGTGTGGGGACAAAGACGCCACTGAAAGTAATACATTAGGATCAATCGGACATTGTGGTGAGGGTCATAAAAATAAGGCTGATCATTCACACAATGGTAATATTTTATTGTAATAATCAATCAAGAAATGTTGTTTTGCGTTATACCAATGAAAAACTCAATAACAGATAATTTTATCAAGGTTCCCTGCAGTTATGATTAGCGCGCTTCACGCCACATTTGTATACTGTCGATCCTATAGGTACAAATTCTTTGGAAGCATCATGGAAAATAGAGCCAATGCAAACCGTTGTACTCTAGTAAATTAAACGTGAAAGGTTGGTTATTATACGTATTTTTAAAAATTGAAACACGTTAAACATTTTGGAGGATACCTAACAGTGTTTACCAAACCACGTGTGAAGGCAGTACATGAGTGGCACCTCGCGGGTATTCCAACTAAGTGCGAGTTTTTGACACTGAGGACTCTGTATATGAAACGTCCACCACAAACTGCTCAGCTCATGAATGTCGCTACGTAGTACAGATAAACGGTGTCATACGCATAATTAACTGTGTTATGCATGCAGCCGTCATATTTATCTAAAATAACTTGCGCCGTAAAAACAAATGTTGACTTATAGACACCGACACGTGTTTCTTCCTGTAAATTGTTTTGTGGAGATCAATATTGCAATTTAGAAGTCTAACACTATCACGCGAGAATACTACATATTGGAACTGGTGCTTGCATGGCAATTTCCCCACTCACCTCGTAAAGCATTATCTCTTGCTTCGTTTCGGGGGAGTTCCACATGAAGGCCGCTCCGTCAAATGGGGCATACGTTGAGCTCAAGGACTCAACTATCTGCTTGATGCGAGGATCTGTCGTGTTCGTGAATCCGGGTGCCGGCATGAAACGCAGACCACAGAGCACCTTCATCTTCGTCGCTTCCTTCAGCATAAGCCAGTCGTTAATGCCCTCCGCTGATCGAGCGGCGCCGCAAGAAAAAACAATCAAACAAGTTGTTAAGTGGCTGTTACAAGTGTATCAAATAATAAGCACATCTGTTAGGGACGTCCTAAAGTTTCAGTAGGCAAAAAAAAAAGCGTACAGAAAATTCTTGTTGTGTTACAGGTGCCGTAAAGGCAGTCTGATTAATCAAGACCTACGCAAACTACCTGCATGGTAGCATATAAATTTTTTCTGTCTACACTGCTTGCTCCAACGACCGAGTCGGCATACAGCCGAAGACGAAGAACCAATTGCTGCCGTTTCTCGCAATAAGTTTGAAGACGTGTTTGTTATGATAGTTAGAGTTAGATCAGTAGGCTCATCATTTGAGATAACTTGTCTTAATATGTGCAACTATAAAAGAGGCACCGACCTACACAGCTCGCTAAATGCGCTAGTACATGCATATTAAGCACTACACATTTACCATGCTTTCTTAATTAAACAACACAAACAATGCTTACCTCGCCTTTGAAGTCCCAAGGCTCAGGCTAACCAAGAGTGTGATGGAAAGCCTCATTATTCGCACTCTGAACAAGGGGGCGATAACTGATGTTTCGATTTGTGCTACAACTAAGCAACTCGACTTCACAACTTTTTATTGAGGGGAGCTTGCATAGTCCAGGGCGCCTATAGATAAATCGGACTATATCCCCTTTCATATATCTCTTTGCCAGCGCAACACCTCCATCTTGTGATTTGGGGGCTCTGAATGTGGATGATGCATCACAGGTGGGGAGATTTCTCAGTTCACTACTTCACGCCACAAAGGCTCGGGCAAAAAAACGAACACGTTTGCGAACTTACCTCTCTCTCACTGTCAACGCCAGTGTAGGCACACGCGGCTCATACTACGCGCCTATTTTGGTCACTGAATGCAGGAGGGCCAGTCCTGCATTCTCGTGGCATGCTTGTTTCTTTTGTGCAACGTTTTTTTTTTTTAGGGGCGAAGCTCCCTATGGCGTGGCTTGTGCGCTCCTCGTAGTACGTAACCACCAGTGGCACATCCCCGAAATAGGTATAACATTTGACCTCCAAGGTGGTGCCGGTGAGAGATTTTTTCTGTGCGTTGTTGAACAACAAAAAATAGTGCTCAATGTACATGCCAATAGCCGATAATGGGGTATGAAAGACAGGTGCATTCGGCTTTTAGTTAACGTGCACGCTGCGATCCCCATTAGCAGCCATTGGCATGTACATTGAGCACTATCGGACAAGAAAGGGTTGCGACATTATACTCGCTGGGTGTAACCTCCTTAGCTTTAGAAAGGTTTAGCGAGTGTTGAGCCGCAGGGCCATGAATACAATGAACTAGTATATACCATGAATAAATTAGAGGTGGTTAAATGGGGGAAGCAGATACGAAGCGCAAGCCGTAAGAACTTAAAAGCTGAATCCTCGTGTCTCTCATTTCACATTAGCAGCCACTGGCATGTACATTGAGCACTATCTGACAGGAAAAGGTTGCTACGTTATACTCGCTGGGCGTAACCTCCTTGGTTTTTAGAAAGGTTTAGCGAGCATTGGGCCGCAGTGCCATGAAATACAGTGAACTAGTATATACCATGAACTCAAGGTGGTTGAAGGTGGGAAGTAGACCCGAAGCGCAAGCCGTAAGAAAGTGTGTGTGTGCCACCTCTCGTTTAGTCCTTGGAATGTCCACTGAATGGCGGTGCTTCTATATGGGGAATATATGATAAAACGATGCGAGGTGGTGGGACTTGGAGTGCTGAATAGATGGACGAACGTACACACAGACAGATGCATGGATGGACGCATGAACGGACGCAGGGGCGGCTGAATGAACGAACGCAGGGACGGGCGCACGAACAGACGCATGGACGGTCACGCAGACGGACACATGGACGGACGAACGCTTCGCCCCACTCTCCATGATTCACTCCGTGGATATGCTGCCATTTTTTATTCTAAAGCGAAGTATTATGCTTAGATGGGGTTTCGTGGAGAGCAACGAGTCGCGTAAACCTTCGAATATCCGTACAGATCTAAGAAGTTGTTGAAGCTCCCTAATCGTATTGTTATAAGAAAAGAACCCGGAAAATTTGTTTTGCTTAGGCGGTTATTACAGAGAGATGCGGCTAAATGGTGTTCCCGAGACAACACGTTAGTTGCAACGTACTAAACGTTGGCGTGCTTGGTAAATGCGCCAGCTGTTTTTCCGTGCTTTCCTTCTCCTCATCGATTCCGGACTTCCCCTTCTGCTACGGGGATTCTCCTTTCCTACGCCCCGAATGCAACCAGTGGTTGCTGCAGCATTTGTAGGCGCTGATGTGAGTTGCCGTGCGATATGTCTCACAATTTTCGGACATGACATTTGCGGAAGCCAGCCAGGTGCACCTTTTTAACAACATGGCGAAGGAACTCTTTCGCGTAATTTTGAAGTATACATAGAGTTTCATACAATAATACCTAGAGAGAAATCTCGCGCTGCGATCGTGTTCCGCCGTAGGAAATATGCGAAGCATAGGCTTCGGATTGAATAGGGTCAGCTAGAGAACTGTATACGTACGTTTTTCTACAGTTTCAGTTTTGTTCTTCGCGCAGCCTGGGTAATGGGTTGCGCTGAAAAAGGCTGAAACAGTGCCTTTGTTGTTTAAGGAGGCTGACGACCGCTACATCTCCCAAGGTGATGCGACGTTAGAGCTTTACGAGTCGTATTTGACAGTTTAAACGAAGCGTCATCCACTCACCGCTGCGTATAGATGTAGCGTCTCATGCCAGTTCAGGATTTTGCCTCGAGATTATGTTTTTTCACGAGCGCGTCTTGCCTAATCTCGTTTTAAATCGCCTGCAAAGTGATGACGAAGCTAAATAGACGCACCGTTACGCTTAGCTGACTCGACTTTACAACAAAACCAGAGGCGCATTGGGGACAGACCACTGGAACAAACGCACCCAGCGTCGCCAAAGACGAAAAGATAAGTGTTTGTCACTTAATACTATACTGTTATTTCCATAAATGGCTGTTATTTCCATACTTTCCATATAAAAACTAGCATGTTGTTTTCAAGTGTTGTTAAAAAATACTCATTATATCTTGATTTCAAATCTAGAACGCAACGGCAGAGCGATGCATACTATGATGGTTGAATTTTCTCAGGTTTCACTTTCGCCGCCTGATCATGAAGTGTTGTTGCAATAAAGCTTGCGTACAAGTAATTGAAGCAAGTTTCAGATAAATACGACTTCATATCACTTTCTTTTACACTCGGAAAACAAGCGTTGTGAATCTCAAAAACGTAATTCATTTGAAGCGCATCCGAAGCCGGTACTTACCAAAATTCCTATGGGGGTACAAGCACCGCTGAAGAAACCCGCGTAGACACTAGTGCCAGATTTCCCTCTAGATATTATTGTATGAAACTCTATGTAACTATACATAAGCGGTGCACTATGTAACGTCATCGCTTACTGTGAATCTAACATTCAGCCATTTGAGGCCAGCTACCTGGTGCGGGGCCGCTGCTGATTCTTTCCTTGATGATACCTTGGGCGTCTACTTCAAGGCCATCGTAGATCAAATAGGAGCAGCACTCGATGCACAGATTAGACCGTGTAAAGGCTGGCGAGAAGCTGGTGCTCATGGTCGGATCATAATAGCACAGCACAAGAGGTTGATGTGCCGGACTCTTTGCTGCGAGTTCCAAGAGTGATACGTTGGCATTCGTAGAAGTCTCTTCATTGGCATATACAGGGAACTATTCCCACAAAACCTTTCGCTTTTTTCAGAAGCGCCACGACATGCTAGTTTAATGACTGTTAAGGGGGCAATGATTATTTCAGCAAGCAAGTGTAACAAGTACTACGTTACGGTCTATCTATCTAAATACATATGAGTACGTTCATATACGTACGAAAATCCAAGGTCCAAACGAGGACATTCGTGGCCCTCTCTTTGATTGATTGATTGATTGATTGATTGATTGATATGTGGGGTTTAACGTCCCAAAACCACTATATGATTATGAGAGATGCCGTAGTGGAGGGCTCCGGAAATTTCGACCACCTGCGGTTCTTTAACGTGCACCCAAGTCTGAGTACGTGGGCCTACAACATTTCCGCCTCCATCGGAAATGCAGCCGCCACAGCCGGGATTCGATCCCGCGACCTGCGGGTCAGCAGCCGAGTACCTTAGCCACTAGACCACCGCGGCGGGGCCATGGTCCTCCCTTTAGACATTTGTGAAGGGACCCTTACGCACAGCCTTCCCCTCGATTTACAACCCTGCGTAATACTAACCCTTACGCTGACCAAATCCCGGTTATAATGAGCAGTGGCAGCTTTAGCTAATGTGGTCCGCAAACATCCTGCTTGTACGTATATATAGAAAGAGTATATATTACTGAAAATCTTCTTGCTTCGTTCATCATTATTGATCACTCCTGCGCAACGTGCAATAACTCCAATAATTTAACAAAACATATATTGAACATAGATGATTACAACAATTGTACGTACTAAACTCATTCATATGCACGCACTGAGTTCAGCTCTAAAGTCTTGAAAATTACTATGAAAGCAAACATAAATCAAGAAGCACCTCTGAGAAAAGTAAACCATGCGCTGAGAAAGGTATGCGTAAAAAGTGTAATACTAACGTGACGCGTGTTCACCTGCAAAAACAATCCAGAACATGAAAAAAAAATTAAATATCGGGTCTAAGTATTCCGCAAAAATATTAGAATGCTTTACTGCACATATTGTGAGCTCTATATCCGCCCAACTTCCACGCTCGCGAAGCACGGCAAACAACTTCGCAATAAGCGAGCACTACCTGGAATTGTCGACATGTGAATGGGGTGGGATCACTAGAATGCGGTCGCGGCACTACGCCGTAACCAAACTAGCAACGGGCGAGGGAAAGCTAATGTATAAATATTTCACAGAATTGATTTGAGACAGGCTAAGCGTGTAACTTTTGTGCATGGGATCGAAGTGTTGCCCCAGATTACTCTGCTCATGCAATCGAACACCACTTCTCGCATCAGTCCGTTTATTTAGAAATCTTTCAAAAAGTTTGTTAAACTTAACTGACCGTCGTTTCATTCATCATCATCAGCCTAACTGCGGCCACTGCAGGACAAAGGCCTCTCCCACGTTCCGCCATTAAACTCGGTCTTTTAAATGTTGGTGCCACTCAATACCTGAGAGCTTGCGATCCTCATCAGCCCATGCACCTAACTTTCTGTCTCCTCTTCACCCACTTGCCTTCCCTTCGAGTGAAGCCGGTGATATTTATTAACCAGCGGCTTATCTCACCTTATCGCTACGTGCCCTGCCCATGACCACTCCTTCTGCTTGTTTTCGTCTATGATATCCTAACACACGTTTGTTCAATGTTAGACTCTGCTCTCTTCTTGTTCCTTAGCGTTACACCTGTCATTTTCATTTCCATCGCCCGCTGCGTCGTCCTCAATATAAAATGAACTCTCTTTGTAAACCTCCAGGCTTCAGGTCTGTACGTAAGTACCGACAAGATGCAGCTGTTATATACTTTCCACTTGAGGGATAATGGCAGTGTGCCAGTGATGATATGAGACTGCTTGCCGAATGTGCTCCATCCCATTTTTATTCTTTTAGTTACTGCAGTCTCATGGTTCGGCCCCGCGGTTACTACCGGTCCTAAGCAGACCTACTCTTCTACAACTTCAAGTGCAATGCTGCCTATCTCGAAGCGCTGTTCTCTTCTGAGGTTGTCATACATTACTTTCCTTTTCTACAGAGTAATTTCAGACCTACCTTTCTGCTCTCCTTGTTTAAATCAGTAATGAGGATTTCAAATTCGTCCATAGTACTCAGCGTGGCAATGTCATCGTTACATTGTGTCTCCCCCTCTCTCTCGATGATGGTGCACGCTCTCGTAATTACTTGAGCCACCAGTTAACTGAACCTGGCACACGGACGGCCAACTTTCGTAATACCCGCAGCTGTTTCTCTGTGGATAGCACCGTCGAATAACATACTGTGAAACTATTGATTGATCGATATGTGGGGTTTAACGTCCCGAAACAGCCATATAGATATGACAGATGCCATAATGAAGTGCTCTGGAAATTTCGACCACCTGGGGTTCTTTGATGCGCATCCAAATAAAAGCACAAGGGCCTACAGCATATTTGCCCACATCGAAAGTGCAGCCGCGGCCGTCGAGATCCGAGCCCGCGACTTGTGGGTCAGCATCCGAGTACCTTAGCCACTAGACCACCACGACGGAGATATTGTGTAACTATAATCGATGCACAGTGAAGAAAGACATCTAGCCTTGTCCTTCTCGATAAAGTGATAAAAGGCTCTAAATGAATAGTGAGGCAAAGGTTACACATGAGTGTGGGGTTGCTGCAGGAGCTGGACGGCAAGCTGACTGACAGCGGCGCACACAAGAACATACATACACATTATTTATGCAACCTATTATAAGACAACAGGAGATAACCTAAAAAGAAAACACTGGCACAAAAGCTTGCGAGGTAACTCTATCGTGACATCTTCATTTGAACGAGGACGATGCGGCCTTTTTTTACCATGTGAGGCTCACGGGACGTATTCCAAGTAAACTGGAACTGAAAACTGGAAGGTATTTAAGAACATAGCAGTTAACGAAAAATCATAAGCGCGCAAGTATTTTTTTTTGCTTTTTCTATCACCGTTTACTCGTTGTGCATGTTTTTTTTTTCGCAAATCATTGTGCCAAGAAATAAAGCATCAGACAATGTCCATCGTATACTACTACAATGTGCGCATAACAGTCCTAGAGTGACATCTTTGAAAGAGAACCTTATTACGCAATAGAATCACCCAATACACAAGTGAGAAGAATGTACCATGATAGAGTTTTCAAAGAACCTTTGGTTACGTACGAACCAGTAAAGATATCGCCGTAAGCCAAGAAAACAAACGCGCAAGACAATCGAGTTAACTCACGTGACGTGAAAGAGATGATGTACGCGACGATGGCGATAAGGATGAGCACGATGAGGAACCCACTGAAGAGGCCGTAGACCATGTACGTAAACATCGGCACGGATAGGTCGTCGCTGCGAGATAATAAGATGAGCGAGAAACACGCCTCATTATCGGCAAAAGATGGAGTATAATTTAAATGAACACAAACGTGGAAAAAAAAAAAGATAAAGAGCCTAATTCGCAAAACTACTTTTGTGAGTGGTTTTCGGCCAACCTGTCTTCGCAATTTTATGACCAGTATCAGCATTCTCTGATAATGTATCTATGAGATAAACTAAGCATAGGCCCCTTTTCGCTGATGTGCAGTTCCACAGGACGTTTCCTCTCCCTTGCTTTGTCGAAAAAGCAAGGACGAGAGAAGCGATGTTTATCAAGTTTTTAAGAAAAGACATGAGCAGCAGATTCACATAGAAAATTTGAGGCCGCGTCTTTTACTTGATCAAAGCAGTAGCACAGCCGCGAAGCACGGCAGGGAGCTATGACGCGTAACAAAATCTGTACTAACTTAATTCGCTTATATAGCTTATAAACACTGCTAGTAAAAAGAAAGCGTCTTGTGTGTCTTCATAGTTGCTCTCATGCGCCTACCAGAAGCGTTAGCTAGCTGACTCAGTGATTATTTAGAATGAAATCTGTACACTCTTGCAATTTTTTTATAACGCAATATTGAGCATGCGCCGATATCTTGACATGATAATGCCGAATGTAGGTGATAAGTAAAGTGAGTTCTGCATCGTGTGTAAGCGCGCACAGCACTATCTTGTGCGAGTGCCATCTGCTACGCTGTTTGCTTAGATTTGCATACGCAATACGCTCTATCAGCATTATCCGTGCGATCATCTGTTAGAAAATCGTTGCGACGCTGATTGCCCTGTCACTGATCTTGTTGCTTCTTGCGTGTATACTGGAGAATGCCGTATGCTGATATAGATGGTCGTTCGATATCGCTGAAAATTTTGCGAGGGTGTATATGTTACTTATGTAGCATCTCAAAAACCCGGTGTTTGAAGACCCTTTTCTTCCTTCTCACGCTCAACGTCAAGCAATAACTTTCAAATTCCATCATCACAGCAGCGTTTTAAACCTCATCGTTTATTTATTTATTTATTTATTTATTTATTTATTTATTTATTTATTTATTTATTGATACTGTTAGCCTCATTGAGGCCATTACAGGATGGTAGACAACAGAAGAAATAACACTAAGAAAACTTCTCAGCCCGATACAACGCTTTCGATTTACGCTTTCGATTTCCGATTTACGAATAACGCTTTAGATTTACGAAGATACCATGTTCAGCGGGCATAATGCTCTATTAGAGCTTTGTGAAGGTTTTTCGCGTGTTGTTTAATGTGTATTAGTGTAATACAAGGGCCAGTTCATAAAGAGATGCAAAAAGGCTTCTTCCAGAAAAAGAAGCTGTACCTCGAAATGTTTTCAATGCTACACGTTTTATTCGGCAATGCATAAGATCAAATTGTGACTATAGAGCCATCTCCAATCAGTATCTACACATGTGCCGTATTCATGTCTACATAATTTGATCTTTTTTAGATGCGACAGCATCTTATACTCGCGCCTTGTAGTGCGCCGTCCGCGCCGTCCGCACCGCTTCTCGAACATTCGACAGCTGACGCGCGCGCATGCGCCGTCGCGCCGTCGCCCACCATCTGTGCCGCGCGCGCTTCTCCTTCGAGAACATTCGACAGCTGACAGCGCATGCGCCGTCGCGCCGTCGCCATCTGTGCCGCGCGCGCGCTTCTCCTTCGAGAACATTCGACAGCTGACAGCGCATGCGCCGTCGCGCTGTATATATACTCAAGGTCGGCGCTCGCTCGCTCAGTTGCCGCTCGTCCGTTGGTTTGTACGGCGCGTCGACGTCCGAAGTCGCCGTGAAATGAATGCCAACGAATCCACAAACAGAATGATCGACGTCCCTTCGACCAGCGCCGGCCAAACTGTTGGCGGAACCGCTTCCGCATCCTCCTCAGTGTTCCCCCGAGGGAAGCTGCGGGCAATCTTTTTCTTTTCTTCTTTACTACTGACGCGGTTTTAAGAAAGCTACACACCGGTAGCGATTCTTCAAAATCGGCGATTGCTTATCTTATGAAGATTAATCGTCTACACAGTGCAGCCAACGACATTTCTGGTTTGAAAGAATCTAATCAGTTTTGACACATTACATATAGTGAAAGGATGGGCGACTCCTAATATCACATAAGTTGTTTTTCCGTAAAAAAAATTAACGCCAAAAAAGAGGAAAGAAAAATACACCAAACTAATGAATCGTAACATTGATGTAAAATGATGACAAACATGTGATTCCTTACCTTTGGGTGTTACCACATCGTATATTGAATAAAAATACTGGAAGTGCAACTTACAAGTCACTTAGAAGAATTAACCGTGCCACCAAAGCGGTTTAGTATTTACGTCATTCGTTTCTTGTGTTGCATTTGGTTGTTAAGGACAGAAATGGCATATCGGATGTAGGTCGTGGGACATCGTACCTTACTTTGTAATCTGGATTAAAAGGGTCTAAAAAGATTTGTCTTTGAAAATGTTAAGCAGACAACACTGAACCAATGAACACTTTCTCTATTATTAAAAAAATCAGTTCTCACACTTCGACGTATGTTGGCGGCGCTGATGGCCCTTCAAAATGTCGAGGCAAGCTGATGCTACGTTCGTACCATGGCACATCTTGATCGGGGAACAGAACCTCCCTGGAAGACAACAAGAAACGATGTTAACGTCATGGGTGGTCTCATGAGTTTATAGCACGAATGCATTTAGCGAACCTATTCTAGTCTGCTCTAGGATCCCTCGACTTCATTTAATAAACTACAGAGCAGGAGATGACAGCTTGGGCTGTTGATCGGGCGCGTGACATGGTAAAGGGGCAAAGTCCCTCCACGTGGGAGGGGCCCTCTGCACGCAAATCGCTTGGACAAGCTGACATTGATAAAATTAGTCACCCATACATTCAACCAAGGAAGGCCGTAATAGGAAACACGCTTATGCCATCCGTACGGCACCATACAAAAAGTTGCATTCAATTTAGTTTTAATGACCTATGATATAATGCCCCATGAATAGCGAACAACAAAAAACGACATGCCGAAGACTTTTGTCTTTTGCTTTTGCCTTAGTAGACTTGTACACTTCGACAATTGTGACAATAATGGACAGCGTAGACGTGGTCGACTTGCCTACTCAACATTTCCGTACAGTGTCGCAGCGGAATATGTGCTTCTAAAGGAGCTAGGAAATCTTCACAAAATAAGCTTCCCTGATCGCTGAATTTTCGGGAGCGAGCTGCTTTCTAGCGTCGCAACGTACGCCACATTTACAAGATAATAAGTAGAATTTCTAATGCATTACAGGAAGCAATTATATTAGATCAGTAAATGAATTATTCATGCTTGAGTCTAGCCTTAATTAACTTATGCTAGTACTTTCAATAGTTCTAGTATGTAGCAAGCTGGTTACGGGTTTAGACATCTTTTCATTCGATAGTTGTATGACAAGCTTTATGACTGGCTCAAGCTTTTTTTTTCTTATGAAAAATTCGAACCCGAAGCGTTTATTGTTTATAGAACAACTGTAGAGTCATTTCATTACATGGTTTCTGCTATATACGCCTTGATTTGGTGGATCTCACGTATGCATCAGTCTTTGTACCACCAACAAAACATAGGGCGTCTAACTATACTCTGCGACAACATTTCTTGGACCTGAAGACAAGGCTACGGGGTCGCAGCTTCTACGCATGTAGTCCGTTTTGGCGCGTGTCTCGTAACACTGTGAAAAGTGACGTGGGCGCACCGTCATAGTTTCAAGTACATGCAACGCCACTTTGCATTACAGGTACACGTAAAAAGAATGGCTGGGCTTTCTCGCTCATTCAAAAACACGAAGTCACAACGAACAAATAAAAAAATACAAATATTTTACTGGAGTGAGCTACACCCTGCCTCCAATAGCTCCACGTGGAAAATTAAGGATAAACTTTTATATTACGCGTTAAAAATACGGGCGCTACTGTAGAACTACATTCACTGATGGTAGAATACACGTGATTAGGCCTTCGCTTCAATGGCAACAAAAGTTGTCGCGAGTATATAATCCGCTGAAATAACCTGCATAGATGCCAGTAGGTCAGCATATACACTTCTTTAGTGGATCCGACACAAGTGCCAGTATTTGTTACCATCGACCAAACATAACAAGTCTTACTAAGATTAACTCTAATAGCCTGCATATACGCCAAAGAGTGAGCATCTAAACTTTGTTCGCGTATGAAAGATCCTAACAAACTGTTTTAGATGCGGAGCATCTAATACTCGAGGCTTGTAGTGCGGCGCCGTCCGCAAGCTTCCTCCTCCTTCTTCCACCATCTGTGCATCCCTTCCTCCTCTACACACCGCGTGCGCTTCTCCTCTTCACGAACATTCGCTAGCTGTATAATGTAGCGCGCATGCGCCGTCACGCTTCGAGAACATCGGCAGCTGACGCGCGCGCATGCGCCGTCGCGCTTCGAGAACATCGGCAGCTGACGCGCGCGCATGCGCCGTTGCGCTTCTCCCCCTTCTCGAACATTCGACAGCTGACACGCGCATGCACTGTCACCCACCATCTGTGCCGCGCGCGCTTCTCCCCTTCGAGAACATTCTACAATTCTCCTGATTCTCCAGTGGACGCGCATGCGCCGTCGCGCTTCGAGAACATTCAACAGCTGACAGTGCATGCGCCGTCGCGCTGTATATATACTCAAGGTCGGCGCTCGCTTGCTCAGTTGCCGCTAGTCGGTTGGTTTGTACGGCGCGTCGACGTCCAGGGTCGCGGTGAAATGAATTCCAACGAATCCACAAACACAATGATCGACGTCCCTTCGACCAGCGCCGCCCTTTCGCATACGTGTTTACGTGTTCACTCATTTAACACCCCCTCCTACAACCACGTTAACCAATTTAGCCATCGACCCAAGTAAGTCGCACTTTAACACCCCGTTAACCAATTATATGCTCCGCATCCTCCTCAGTGTTCTCCCGAGGGAAGCTGCGGGCAATTTTTTATACAAGTTCCCAAATGACTGAACAAGAACTCTAAGCTACCGTAGGTTTTTCAGGTGGTATATGTAACGTAAACATTACATGAGAAACATAGCAATGTTATTTATGTTAAATCGTGACACTACGCGCTTGCTGCTACCCTCGCTTTACATTATCTTTCTCCTCATCAGTCAGGCATATGCTTAGTTTTCACTTAGCATATGACAGCAGTCATCCACGATCCCAAACTTCCAATAACGTTCAAGCTTTTCGCTCATCTATATGATGCCACCCAAAAAAAGTTTTGTATTAGCACTGCTTCTGTTGGTCGCTATCGCGGCCAATCTACTCGTCTTTGCAAGTGTACAGAAATGAAGAAAAACGTTTGGCCGCCTTTAACACACTTGATCTCTACACTTACGCAAGGTTGCTGCAATATGCTTCTGTCGTTGCGCAGATTTTTCACGCCTAGCACTACAGCGATTATGAAGACCGCAATAGTGCACAGTTACACTTCACCAGCCATATCGATAAGTAGATGAGGCATTGATTGGACCGAGATTGGATGACAATAACGCTGGTGTCGCGTTAGAAAATCGACTACGTTTTCATCACCAGTTATCATTTACCATCACTCAGAATTCTTTAAGGAACTTTAAAACACTGCTAGAAATCTGAGGAAATGCTGAAAATAGCAATGACAAAAGCTGATATGCCTTTAGGAGACACTCATTAAATTTTTTTTCTGCGATACCGAATCAATTACTGTAATCAGCCTGCAAACTATTTACAAATGTTGAACAAAATCTATAGAGGCCATCTACAACACAACACATACCCGGCTAGGACGGCTTCTGCTGGCGACAGTTTTTGCGGTGTTCCCGGGGATGGATCACATGGCGAGGCGACGTCTTCGAGCGCTCTGCGCGAAATTAACGACAAAAAAAATTACGGTTAGCATGACAGCTACACTGTGGAAATATAGCTTGTTTGGCTCGCTTTTATTTTTGTTTGTTGAAAAAAGCTGCGCTCACCTACTTCAAGTAATAACTTGACAAATTACTGAATATACGCACGTTATCACTGTTCACTGTTAGACTTGTGCATGAAGTAAAGTGCCGAAATACTATATCTCAGGGCAGGCTCTTGAGCTTGAGGAAAAAAAAAACCTGGACGCAGCAACAGCTCCCCGTTGCAAAAGCTACTCGTAATGTACATGAGGTGTGAGAATGATGTAGTGGTGTGTACAGTAAAATTGCAAAGAAAAACAATGCATGAGATTTTCAACGAATGTGTTTCATAAGTGCGTAATCTATTTGGCAACAGCCTTCGCTAATAATATTACAATCGCTTTGATAATTGCACGTGTGCTCGAAGGAGCACTTTTTCGACTAACGTATTGGCTGGAAATTTTTTAGCAACATACATAGATTCATTGATATTGTAAAGTGAACATTTTTATAGCAAAATGCTCTGGAGCATTTTCGGAATGTATGAATTGCTCGAGCGGCACTTCTTCTGAGAGGTTTCAACCCTTCATTGGAAGCCGGTACAACTGTCGACCGAGACAATCAGCTGTAAGCTGGGTAAATATAAAAGAGTCTATGTGGTCAATTTAAAATTTAAGTAAGCCCAGAATTTGCATGCTATTAGTAATGTAGACCACTTTACTCTGCCTAAGACATACAATACCCCATAATCAGCCTCATTTTATTAAAAAAGCCTATAGGCCGAATTCACACATACTTTAAATTAACCCCCGCTGTTCAAACAAGAACACAATATGACATATCCTAATCATCAATACACAACGTGGTTTGTACAAAAATACAAGGAAATATTTGAAAAACTAGTTCTTCTTAAAGGTACCGTTATTTCCTGTAAAATATTTGCAAACGACCAATTTCTCGAAAGAAAAACAAAACATACAGGTATCCTTGAGCATGTGACGTCCTCAGGAAGCTTACCCCTTGTCGGCAGGTACATCTTTGTCAGTATCTTCAGGAGACGCCCAATTTCTACGCAAGAGATACCCACATATGTATGCCCTTTTGTAAGCAATATAAGAAAACGCAAACGCTACTAAAAGCTAAACAGATGAAACCTTCTTACTCCGCCGGCGAGTTGATCAGATCCTGCTCCATTCCTCAGCTTCTTCTGAAAATTCTCACCACGTGCTCCCCGTGCCACCATACTGAAGGAAACGATGATGACGATAATAGTCGTAAATCAAAAACTGACACTCCGAACATGGTTATTTGGTTGGTTACTTCACAGTAACTTGGCGCAACCCTCCATGGTGGTTCGGCCGTGAAACAAACGCTACCTTCTATTAAAATTGAATTGTTTTATGTTTTAAACAGGTTTACAGATATAGTATTTTACAAAATGACTAGCTGATGTAATCTAAGAAAAACTGATACAAAGGTAATAAACCAATATCGCTTAAGGGAATAAACATGAGACAACACTGAGATCCCATCTGCTTTATATCCTGTGGGAAATTGCATGTGACATCGCAAACGTTCCTGTGGGCAGCTAGCGTGCACCCAGTACAGTATTGTCAAAGGTGAAAATTATCAAAAGTGACGTACTTTACCCGCCAGAAAGGAGCTTGGAAAACGGTCACATGCGGCCGCTATGTTTCTTTCCTTAGCACTGCCACATGTGCTAGACAATTTGAAACTTCAAAGCCATCCGATGTGCTTCACCCGGTTGAAGACTGAGAGAAGGCGAGTGAAGAGATTTTACTATTCCCTAAGGAATAAATATTAGTGGCACATCCACTTCCTGGATATATTGTCGTTACTTTGAACTGCGCTATATACACTATTGAAAATATTGTAAAAATACACCCGATATATTTACCCCATCTCCTGCATTAGGGTACCCAACCCAAGCAAGGACACTTTTCATGCCTGTGAAAATCTGTCCGTCAGTATTTAGAAAAGCTTTCTCCATACTTAAATAAAATGACAGGTATCTTCTATTAGCAAAAATATTGTTAGTACATTTGAAGGAAATATTTAGTAGTGCATGAGCCCTTGTCATGACTGAGGACTGGTAGTGCAAGAGACGCCCATCAGCTGAGCTCTCCCAAGCGGTGCTCATCGATAAGAACACTGTCTGCGTCCCGCAAAAGCGCCAGAATACCCCCAAATGCACTGCAAGGAATGCGCACCGGCGTGCCAGTGATACGTGGTCCGCGTCGCACATGAATGTTGTGACAAGCAGTCGGCGTTACAGGACACGTACGTGCGCGAACAGAGGGTGAAAAAAGCGCGTCGGATGTGCTCAGAGCTTTCTCTTTGTGGCCTTTGTTGCGGCTGGTCGTGTCTGGTGTGAAGGCGCTTCTCGACGCCTAGTATTGTTCACACCTGTAAATATGTAAATAAATTTGTGTGCCCTTTGTCATCAAAATGCCTTGCAAGGGTTTCCTGGCACCTGCACCCCACTCCTTGGTCACATCACCATGTAGTACAAAAGAAAAAAACAGCAACCGAATAACCACCATATTTATCAGCAGCAGCAGCCAAACAAGTTAACAATGTTAACAAGGCGAATTTTTTAATGGTCCCATAAAATTTCGAGCTCAAAAACGCCCCGTTCGATACAAAGACTCACGCGATTTTAATAAAAGTCAGACAGAAATTAGGGCCCAAGAGGGTATCGATTCTCCACAAGGCTGGTATTATGTTTGCCAGTTCCTCTGGGCACTTTCACGTTACTGAAGAAGCTGACGCAAGCGGCTAGTTGCCTCACGTTCTGGCCGCGCGCCCAAACAGAAGAAGAAGTACGTCACGTGGAGGTTGCCCACGGCCTGGCTCTTGGCCTGAACACCGAGACTAAGCCATCGTCCTCGACCTCATGATGCCTGCCCGTGAGTGCCATGGCATCAGATTGCGCTCCCTGATCGTGCAAGCCACAAGACATAACAAGGCGACCTTCCGTCGACCATACGTGTGGCCCACCGGTACTGTATAGGCTTAACGGCATTGGGCTCGTGACTTGTTCTCTTACGAATGCGCAGTTGATTTGTCACGCTGCTGACCAGAAATAGAGGTGTGGACAAGGTGTCAAAATAATGCTGAGCTGTGATAAGGAGCAATGTTAACTTTAAATAACAATTTATTTTCAGTAATGTCGTAGCGGGGGCCTGGGAAAAAGCTTTCGGTACACCAATTATTTTCGAGCACGCTTCTGAAAACACCTTGATATACATGTAGGTTTTATAATGTCCTACGTATTCATATGCACGAGTAGGTTGTACATTGCATGCTTGATAGAGTAAAAAAAAAGACACGAGGATCATGAAGAATCGTATTTGAATTATTCTAATGCCGACATGGATTCGATGCATATCGGTGTTTGGGGATGACATTTTGCAGATATCTCACGTCACGATATGTCTATTCCAGAAGGGCTTGCATATCAGAGGCGAGGCCTGCCAGCGTGTCCAGCGCTGGTGACCACCTGGCTGGTCTGCGCGTACATGCCAGGCACAGCGCACGGCAGTGGTCTATACCACAGATTCGGCGTGCACCGCTCCCTGGCGGACAGCATCCCGGTGGCAGGATGTGAGTGCATGTGTCAAGTGGCACCGCTCATTATGTGCGACTATAGGCTACCACTCGCAAATGCAGTGCCGCATAAGGGGCGTATCCGGCAATTTATTTGCGTGGGGAGGGGGCAGGAAACAACCACCCTTTACGTATGTTTGTGCTTTTGTATGCACGTTTGCGAGTATTTAGTATAGGTATTTCAACTTTAAAGTTTTTTTAGGGGAATTTGGATACCCCGCTCCCTACCACTAAGGCAGCGCATCGCGTCTTTCAACTGCTGCCCCTTTTGTTCGGCAAGGATACAGATGCCGTTGTAAAACCTTCAATACTTTCATAAAGACCATTATCACGTAGTCGCAACCCACATACATGTTACATGTTACATACAGTTAATGTTTTAATGTGTTGGTTGAGCTTCTTATTGACTGAAAGACAAGAAAAGAGCTATCCTAGAGAAATCGAATCCTCTAGCGGAAACTAGATGATTTTAAATTGCTACTTTCCACGATTATTTGAACACTGTTCGTAATTTGAGAGGAGCGCTGCCGCGCTGCTCTAGTGTCTTATATACTCGGCTGCTGACCCGCAGGTTGCGGGATTGAATCCCGGCTGCGGCGGCTGCATTTCCGATGGAGGCGGAAATGTTGAAGGCCTGTGTGCTCAGATTTGAGTGCATGTTGAAGAACCCCAGGTGGTCGAAATTTCCTGAGCCCCCCACTACGGCGTCTCTCATAATCATATGGTGGTTTTGGGACGTCAAACTCCACATATCAATCAATCAATCTTCTCATCATCGTAACTTTAGAGAAACACAAAACTTTGTAGCCGCCGTAAGTTTAAACAAGCACTAACAGTGTGTAATGCTCGGTGCATTGTGTGCGGTGTCATATAGTCATAAAGGTTGAGCAGCAATCAACATCAGAACTGCTAATAAATCTTGGTACATTAAACTAGGTACGCTCGAGGAAAAGAATGATTATCCCTAAGGCCAGGCATTGTGAGCGACAGGAAGAATTACCGTTTTATAGAGAAATGCGCCTGAAGTCGAAACCGTGACATAAATTTCGAAATTCAAATAAAAGAAAAATAAGTGTGAATGCCTGACATGACGAAGCTTAATTTAGTATCCTCAGGTACCTTCCCTTCATGATGACGGCAAGTGTTCACGAGACGTCATAGCTTGAGGCTAAGGCGCATTGCTGAATGTCGGGGTCAGGCTGAAGGTGTATGGCTCGATGCCTTTTAAATATACTGGCGTATACGAGCAGTGCTGAAAGCGTAGCTTGGTGATCTCTAGGATCTGACTTACCTAAAACCTCCGTTGTATAGGTGCGTGAAAAGAAAGAAAAACATTTATTGGTATTTGCTGTTGTATTACTGCCACTAGAAGAGGTCTCTTGGTGTGGTACATAGCATATGGCGGCTCAATACAAACATGCGTGCACGTGTACGTTCTTAAATGTGAAGCATTTCTTAGTGAACTTCGGCGACGTTGAGCGTATCTATCTATCTATCTATCTATCTATCTATCTATCTATCTATCTATCTATCTATCTATCTATCTATCTATCTATCTATCTATCTATCTATCTATCTATCTATCTATCTATCTATCTATCTATCTATCTATCTATCTATCTATCTATCTATCTATCTATCTATCTATCTATCTATTTATCTATCTATCTATCTATCTATCTATCTATCTATCTATCTATCTATCTATCTATCTATCTATCCGCCAATGACTTTTAGCTCTCCTGGCCGTTTCGAGAATGGTATCGATACCAAGCTTGATATGGCATGACATGACTGTATGAGGAACATATTTGACTAGTCATAACGTGAAAAACTTGACATGTATGTCATGAATATTATGATTTACATTTCATGGTCCCGAAGCTCTTGCGGTGGTTTCTATCACATGCATTGTTGCAAAACTCGTATGGTATGGCACGGTTGCATGCTGAACACAAGCGACAGACCCTAACATGAAAATCATGGCATATGTGTCATGTAACGACAGCATGACTACATGCCACACTCATGATGCACTCGCGCCCATTTCACTAGCGTAACTTATACCAAATTTGGTATTACGGGACGTGAATGGATGACGAAGGTATAATGCTAGTGCAAACATGATACGTGAGATGCGTGTCATGTAACAACATGACTACATGCTACGCTCGTGATGCGCTCGCAGCTGTTTCGCTAGCTTTACATGTACCAAATTCGGTATCACGCGACGCGAACGGACGACATAGGTAATTGACACATCCAAACAATATAATCTGGACACGTGTGTCATGTAACGACATGACTACATGCCACATTCATGATGCGCTCCCGGCCGTTTCGCAAGCTTCACACATGCCAAATTTGGTATTACGTGACGCCAATAGATGACGAAGGTATGTGACTGGTGCAAACATGATAATCATGAGATGCGTGTCATGTGTAAACATGACTACTTGCCACAGTCAAGGCGCCAATACATTTCGACGTGACGTGGTGCGCGTGCTCGCCAGCGTTCATTTCGTCGCGTCACACCGGCGTTCCCACGCAAGGCGCCGGTCCAGTCATATACTCGCAGGCGTACGCCGCGCTGCGTTGTTTTGACGCATGCGCGTTTCAGCGCGTCCGGCGTCCCTCCGTCACGAAAAGAGGGAGACGCAGTGTTGTCTGGGTAACGCATCGGCGCGAAATGCAGCATGTCACATTTTGCGCAGGTTACCATCGGGCTGTGCCGACAGACGCTGGTCGCGCCTGGCGTCAGACATTAAAGAGCTGGCGTTTTGCTAACGTAGCGTCGCTGTGCCCAGCGTGCGTGCGCGTCAACGCTTCATTGAAGTATGTTGGGCCTTTCATGATGCGCTCGCGGCCGTTTTGCTAGCTCCAGATATTCCAAATTTGGTGTTACGTTACGTCAATGGATGACGAAATATATGACTGGTGCAAACATGATAATCCCGACACGCATGTCATATAAAAACATGACAACATACTACGCTCATAGCGTGCTCGCGGCCGTTTTGCCAGCTCCACATGTACAAAATTTTCGGTATCACGTGACCTGAATAGATAAGGAAGGTATCAGTTTCAGCTTATTTCGGACATAGTTACATGACATGAAATATGTCCACGAGGCAAGGCAAAAGGAGACTCGTATGTCTCCTAACGAGGCCTTCACCCCGGACTTACACGTCGGACAGGCAGGAGCAAAATCAGAGAAAATAAGTACAATGCTCATTGCCCAACTTATATAAACAAAAAACGAACAGTGAAAAACACATTCGGACAAAACGAATGTGTCGGCAAACGACACATCCAAGCATGATAATCATGACACGGATGTCATGTACGGCATCATTTTCCTCTACCTCGTAACGTTGAGCAGATTTTAAAGTGGCATATCAACATTTCTCATTTGTGCTTCGCATGTCATCGATTCCCACTGTGCGTGGGATCTGCCAGTTTTTTGTCTGTACAACCGCTAAGTCCACTCTACGCATTTATAGATACCTACACGCTTACTTCACACAATGACATCACGATTCCGCCAATAGCTTCCACGAGCATCGATGATTTGCCGCTGTAACACATTGGTTCATTACCATAATTACAAACGTATGAGACACCCTGGATATGCTTGGCAGTTTTGGAATTCAATAGTGTAAAGAATATGTAAGTAGGTTAGCAGACTGGGAGATTTGACTGAATGCATGGTACTTGAACAACAGTAAAAAAAATGAAAACAAGCTAAAGGAAAAGTACGACGCATTCTAGCAATGTTGTTGACTTTTTTTTTTGCAGGGCGCGAGTACTGCGACGGTGGTAGGTGGGCCTACAAGTCGCCGTATTGTGGCAACGTTACCAATATGGACCCCAATTTTTCAGAAAGTAAGTGTGCTCAATGGTGTCGTAATTTTCCTGTAATATAGTTTTCTTTGTTTACTGAGGTCTATAAGTGCGGCCCCATTATAGCTTTCTCGCCACCACACGGTTTGGATCGCAAGTTAGAAAAGTATAGACCAGGCCACGTAAGCTCCACAGTTTATCAGAATGTCCATTACTCTGTCAAGCCGTGTAACGTTCAAAAGTGTAGACTGAAGTCACTATTGAGAATTGTTTATTCTGCAAAATCAGCATACACCGCACATTTACCAGTTTATAGTGAAATGTGATTGATTGATATGTGGGGTTTAATGTCCCAAAACCACCATATGATTATGAGAGACGCCGCAGTGGAGGGTTCCGGAAATTTCGACCACCCGGGGTTCTTTAACGTGCACCCAAATCTGAGTACACGGGCCTACAACATTTCCGCCTCCATCGGAAATGCAGCCGCCGCAGCCGGGATTCGATCCCGCGACGTGCGGGTCAGCAGCCGAGTACCTTAGCCACTAGACCACCACGGCGGGGCTATAGTGAAATGTGTTCGCAACACAATTACTTTTCACATACGATGAATAACATAAAAGATTGCTATCCAGTATTCTAAAGTAAGTTGAAAAAAACTTGAAAATGTTTACAACGACTTTCGCTGACTAATACGTTTTATGAGGCCCCTTGTTTCGAGGGCTGCTACTAGTAAATAATTGTGCAAATCAATCTTCCATAACGTATCAATTATTTCATAGATAGGCTGATAGAAATGAACATCGAATACCACTTATTGGAGTCGGATAGTTTAAATACCTGTAACCACGTACCCGATGGGCTCTAAGGAACTGGATTATATGCGTACTATAATCTTTGTTACGTATCGAAACAATGTATTCTTTTCCCGCCCCCCCCCCCCCTGCCTCACTTCAATGCCCATAAGCGCTATGGGTGCAGTGGTAAAGAATAAGATAAAAAGGTAAATAAATTAATCAAATATAGTCCCGTTTTCTACACGGCAACTTTCTTTATTAGTAGATTTTTTAACTCATTTCTATTGGTTTGTTAAGCTGTACCATGACACCATTCTTTAAAATGACGAGCACCTCAATGGCAACGAGAACACTGCAAAAAAAATTTGTTTCTGCAGTTTTATTTCATTGGCTGCAACAAGATTTGGTGATAGGATGGCGTAAGGTATTCATGTGTCATTGTACTGCGGTAGTTGCACTGAATGAGCGCGGATGTTGAGATATGGTTGCCCCCTTTCCCCAGATCAGGACGCGTGGCCACACTTCGAGAAGGCGTGCGGCAATCCTGGCCAGTCGCCCGTCAACATCAACTTCTTGCAGACCAGCTTCAAGAGCTTCGGACCCATTGCATTCCTCGGCTACAACGTGCCGTTTCGCTTCAAGGTTGAAAACGGAGGACACGCCCGTAAGTGTGTGCCGAGAGCGGGCGAAGGGATGAATTCTCGCACCGAGCACTGCAACTCTCCTAAGTATATCGATATAGAAACGTATTAACCACTGGTCTTGTCGTGTACCTATTATTTACGACAACATTATTATTATTATTATTATTATTATTATTATTATTATTATTATTATTATTATTATTATTATTATTATTATTATTATTATTATTATTATAAGTGGTGTTTTGCGTCTCAAAACCGCAATATGATTATCAGAGACACCGTAGTGAAAGGGTCCGGAACTTTGCACCATCTGGTGGTGCTCTTCAACATGCACAGGCCTCCACAATTTCACCTTCATTGAAGTGCGAACGCCGTGGCCGGTATAGAACCCGCGACCTTCCGTTCTGCAACTGGGCCCCCTGGCCACTTATACACCAATGCAGACTATTTTTTAATACAGTACAGCAATAAATGTATTCTACGGTGGGACCTAATGCAACTCTATAGATTCCTTGAAGATTTTGCATGCGCACGTGCATCGTTACCCTCTGAATTAGCGCAACTACAGAGGTAAATATGTCATAATCGTTGGTGTTTTGCGCCCCAAAACCACTAAATGATGGTGAAAGACGCCACGTTTTAGAGGGTTTTCGAAATTTCCACCAGCGGGGTTCTTTAACGTATACCTAAATCCACGTTGACGGGCCTCTAGCACTTACTTCGCCTCCATTGCGGCCACCGGGATTTGATCCCATGACCTGCGGGTCAGCAGTCAATCACCGAAAAGTATCGAATCTGTTTGCCGATCAAAGAGTATCTGCTCAAGCTTCTTGTGCCATAGAGGAATGTCTGTAAGCATATTTAAATATTAGTTCGAATGTCTTTCTAATTGCAGGTAATAATTTGTATTGTGTTGTCTCTTTTACTACAACGCCTGTATATTCTAGTTTGATGGTTTTCATTGTGCTTAGTGGCATTTTGTATATATTGTAATGAATTAATGAATCTAAATAACGGACGCTCTGCTGGCAATGAAGAAGACGACGATGATCGGTGGCTGCAGTGGTAGCTCGCGCACGCCGTTCGCCATTAGCCAGACCTGCCTGTTAAAGCTCATTTTGCCAAGCTGCGTCTGAACGCTTCTCGACGTACAACACCTCTATTTTAAGTGGTGGAGGTGCCGGGGTTCCCATCAACCTGGAACTTCGCAATCGCACGCTACCCTCACCGTTCACCATGACTGCTCCTGGCCCTTCTCAAGCTGCCTTACCAACGACAGTCTACTGTACTCTCGTGCCTCGGCAACGCGACCCACCAATTTTTCGCGGCAACGACGAACAAGACGTCGAGTACTGGCTCGTCGAGTACGAAATCGTAAGCGCTTCCAACAAGTGGAACGCCTGCGACCAGCTCACAAACGTGCGCTTTTACCTCGATGATGTGGCCAGCCTCTGGTTCAAGAACCACGAAGGCGAAATCACAACCTCGTCCGCCTTCAAGACCACCATCGCCGCGGTCTTCGGTCGTCCCGCCGTGCGCCGGCTTCGCGCGGAACAGCGTCTCCGTAGTCGAATCCAGCGCAGGGACGAGACCTTTACAAGTTACATTGAAGATGTCTTGTCTCTTTGCAAGCGCGTCGATGAATCTCTAACCGAACGCGACAAAATCAAGCACATCATCAAAGGAGTTGACGACGATACCTTCCAGATGCTCGTCGCTAGGAATCCACAGACCATCACCGATATTGTCCAGCTCTGTCAGGAGTACGACGAGTTGCGTAAGCAGCGTGTCTCGACGCGCAGGGCCGCTGAAGATACGGCTGAAGTTTCCGCCCTCGTGCACGATGTCGCTGCTGATCACACCGCCTTACTGCCCCACATCAAACAGTTCTTTCGTGAAGAAGTTGCGCGTCAGCTTTCTCTTGTGGCCGAAGCATCCGCGCCAGTGACATCGTTAGACCCACGTCTACGCCAGGTCATTGAGACACAGGTCACGCAGGCACTGCCTCCATCGCCATCTGTCCCTACGCCGCTGACCTACGCTGCCGTCGTTGCTAGACCCCCAGCCCCACCTGTCTCTGGCGCATACAGGGGCACCGGGTCCTCCTATCCTACGACGCTGCCTACAGACACGGCACCCCATCCCGTTTCGCCCCCTGCACCTTCTGTCGTTAACCCATGGCGCACCTTGGATAATCGGCCCATATGTTTCGCATGTGGTTTCGTGGGACATATAGCACGCTACTGTCCCCGTCGTAACTTCCAGCCTCCAGACCACGGGAATTCTGCAAATTACCAGGCTGCCCAGAATCCCCGGCGACCATCTTCTCCTATTACCGACTCATTGTCCCCACGACGCCCCGTCGATTCTCGCCGGTCATTACCGCCCCGTCGCCGATCTGTCTCCCCGATGCTTCGGCGCACGAGCCCCGCTCGAGAGGAAAACTGACAGCCGCAGTTCCGGAGGCAAGAACTGCGTCGTCGTCGAACTTTCTAAGACCTCCTCTTTGTCCGACCAACGAAATTGATGTGCTAGTAGAAGGTGTTGCTGTACGTGCACTTGTCGACACAGGCGCCGTCGTTTCTCTAATTAGTGAAAAACTGTGTCGCGATTTGAGAAAAGTTACAACGCCGCTTACGAATCTTGCTCTGCGTACAGCCACCTCCCATTTCATCACGCCGACAGCTCAGTGCACAGCACGCTTTCTTATTCAAGATGTTTGGTATGCCATCAACTTTGTTGTTCTCCCACGTTCATCTTACGACGTCATACTAGGATGGGATTTCCTTTCTACCCATCAGGCCCTCGTCGACTGCGCTCGTGCTGAACTCACGTTGACGAATCCGTGTCTTGATATCGACCACCACAGTCCCTCCAAAGTGTTTGCCGCAGCTGACGTCCGCATCGCGCCGTTGTCCGCCGTCCTAGTGCCTGTGTTTTCTCCTGCTGCCACTAACTCGACGCTCCTGTTCCAGCCAACTATAGCTATGGCAACACCGAACCATCGTCCTCCCGTGTGCCGTCATCAACTTTTCCGATGGTTCGGCGGTACTTTATGCGTGCAACGTTTCTGCATGTCCGTACATCCTGCTACGCGGCGAGTGTCTGGGAAGCCTCGAGACCTTAAATTGTATTTTCGAAGACCCGATCTATCCAGACAAGCCATTTTTACCGACTTGTGCCATTACACCCGCAACGGACGCTAATGAACCTATAGATGTATTCCGCAAGTCCATTGATTGTAACCTCACCCCTGGGCAGCAAGAACATCTGATCAAGCTCCTACAGCGTTTTCGGGCCTCGTTTGACCACAATCAGCCTTCCTTAGGTCGAGCGTCATCTGTTGTTCACCGTATAGATACCAGTCAAGAGACGCCAATATGGCAGCGTCCATATCGTGTGTCGACTACCGAACGCCGTGCCATCAATGAACAGGTTGACGACATGCTGACACGTGGCATAATCGAACCGTCACGCAGTCTCTGGGCCTCTCCAGTTGTGTTGGTGAAGAAGAAGGACGGATCTATCAGGTTTTGCGTGGACTACCGGCGTCTCAACCGAATCACGCGCAAGGATGTCTATCCGCTGCCACGCATTGACGATGCCTTGGACTGCCTACAGGGAGCCGAATTTTTCTCTTCTTTAGATCTGCGCTCTGGATACTGGCAGGTACCCATGGCAGAGGCCGATCGTGAAAAAACTGCTTTCATCACGCCCGACGGGCTTTACGAATTCACAGTCATGCCCTTCGGCCTCTGGAACGCACCAGCTACTTTCGAGCGGATGATGGACTCTATCCTTCGAGGCCTCAAATGGAACGTTTGCCTTTGTTATTTAGATGACATTGTCGTCTTTTCAACCGATTTCGCAACCCATTTAACCCGCCTCGAGAAAGTACTCGCGTGTATTTCTGCCGCGGGGCTGCAACTGAATCTGAAGAAGGGCCATTTCGCTGCTCGAAAGCTTACGATCCTTGGCCACGTGGTTTCAAAAGACGGCATTCTTCCTGACCCTGCCAAACTTACAGCCGTTTCAGCGTTTCCCAAACCGACCACCATAAAAGAGCTCCGAAGCTTTATAGGCCTTTGCTCTTACTTCCGGCGCTTCGTCCGCAATTTCGCGACGATCATCGCTCCTTTGACCAAGCTCCTCGCCGGCTCTAGAGACCTTTCCGCCTGGTCTGCCACCTGTGACGATTCTTTCAATGAACTGCGCCGCCTCCTCACGTCGCCGCCTATTCTGCGACACTACGACCCATCGGCACCCACAGAGATCCACACCGACGCTAGTGGTGTCGGGCTAGGCGCTATTCTTGCACAGAAGAAAGACGGCTTCCAAGAGTACGTGGTTGCCTACGCAAGCCGAACTCTTAGCAAAGCCGAAACCAACTATTCAGTCACTGAAAAGGAATGTCTCGCCATTATTTGGGCGATAGAGAAATTTCGACCTTACGTGTACGGGCGCCCTTTTGACGTCGTGACTGACCACCACGCCCTCTGCTGGTTATCGTCACTGAAGGATCCAAGCGGTCGCCTCGCCCGATGGGCATTACGCCTCCAAGAATATAATATTCGCGTGGTCTATCGCTCCGGCCGGAAACATTCGGACGCAGACGCCCTATCCCGTTCGCCGCTACCCCCTGACCCGGACTGCTGCGAAAGTCTAACCTGTGATGCCACTGCCGTCACCATCGCCGAGATGCCATCTGAGCAACGCAAGGACCCTTGGGTTGCTTCGATTCTAGACATCCTGGCTGGGCACACGGCTTCCCCCCCTTCTCGCACATTGCGTCGGCAAGTCGAGCACTTCGCCACTCGCGACGACGTGCTGTACCGACGCAACTACGCACCCGGTGGACGTCAGTGGCTACTCGTGATTCCACGTCATCTGCGATCCGAAATTTGTTCCACGTTTCATGACGACCCCCAATGTGGCCACGCAGGTTTCTTGAAGACTTATTCTCGCATACGTCTCCGATATTACTGGCGTGGCATGTATCGTTTTATACGACAATACGTTCGGGCCTGCTCGACGTGCCAGAGACGAAAAACTCCCCCTTGTCACGCCAGCGGTACCTTGCTACCCTTACCATGCCCGTCCCGACCATTCGACCGCGTCGGCATCGATATCTACGGTCCCCTTCCCAACACCGCTGACGGTAACCGCTGGATCATAGTTGCCGTCGACCATCTCACACGGTATGCCGAAACTTCATCCCTTCCCTCGTCTACAGCAAAGGACGTTGCGACTTTCGTTCTTCACAACATCGTATTACGGCATGGAGCACCTCGGGAGTTACTGAGTGATCGTGGTCGCGTATTCTTGTCAGACGTCATCACAGCATTGCTGCGTGAGTGCCACGTCGTTCACCGCACTACAAGCGCCTATCATCCCCAGACCAATGGAATGACAGAGCGCTTCAACCGCACCCTTGGTGACATGCTGTCTATGTATATCTCGTCAGACCACTCCAATTGGGACCGAGTGCTCCCGTTTATCACGTTCGCTTATAATACCGCCATTCAAAGCACTACTGGGTTCTCTCCTTTTTTCCTCCTTTACGGACGCGAACCTTCTTGCACTATGGACACCATCCTTTCGTACAAACCTGACTCCTCAGAGTCCACGACTTTGTCTCAAGCCGCTACATACGCTGAAGAATGCCGCCAACTTGCAAGATCATTCACAACTCAAGACCAAGGACGCCAAAAACACCACCATGACGCATCAAATAACACTACTTCCTACAATCCAGGTTCACTCGTCTGGCTGCATGTCCCTTCGGCTACACCTGGCCTTTCTACCAAGTTGGTCCCCAAGTATCACGGCCCATATCGTGTGCTACAAAAACGTCACCGGTGAATTACCTCATCGAGCCACTGGAACCATCTTCTGACCAACGTCGTCGTGGCCAGGAAATTGTCCACGTCTCGAGACTTAAGCCCTGCTACGACCCTCCCGTGTTTACTTGTCCATAGGCCGCCAGGATGGCTCCTTATTTCGCGGGGAGTAATTGTAATGAATTAATGAATCTAAATAACGGACGCTCTGCTGGCAATGAAGAAGACGACGATGATCGGTGGCTGCAGTGGTAGCTCGCGCACGCCGTTCGCCATTAGCCAGACCTGCCTGTTAAAGCTCATTTTGCCAAGCTGCGTCTGAACGTTTCTCGACGTACAACACCTCTATTTTAATATATATATATATATATATATATATATATATATATATATATATATATATATATATATATATATATATATATATAGTCCTGTAGATCCTCCGTGAGCGGTCACAACGTGGTTTATTTCGACGTTTCGGCCTAGAGTCTGGCCTTCATCAGGATTGGTGATGATCCTGATGAAGGCCAGACTCTAGGCCGAAACGTCGAAATAAACCACGTTGTGACCGCTCACGGAGGATCTACTGGACTACATGCAACGCTACGGCCACTCAACCACCATGCCTGCCTATATATAAATATATATATATATATATAAATACATATATTTATATATATATATATATATATATATATATATATAATATATATATATATATATAATATATATATATATATATATCCACGTGTGTAACGAACTCTCCCTTCTCCCCTTTCCTTAAAATTCCCAACGTGTCCGTTGTAATTATAGGCAACATGTAATAAAATAACTAAACAAATAATACATAAAAAGTAAAAGCCACTCGATCATCATGGGGGACACACAGGCCAAATGAGTGCGTGTATTTAGGCATAGTACTAAGCGGCTAGAGCTTCTGGAGAGGTCTCGTTTGTGTGGCGTACAATCCCAGACAATGTTTCGCAATTATAAGCACAGATATAGCGCAAGTTTTATATGTGCTTTCAAGCAATATTTTTTTTTCTTTTAACACAACGCAGTTTACATCACGCCGGAGCATCCGCATCTCGAATCCTACGGTGGCCCGCTGCCCGCTCGCTACACGCTGTCCAAGGGCGTCTTCCGCTTCGGCAACGAGACGAGCCAGCGCGGCTCGGAGCACACGCTCGATGGCCGCTACTTCGACGCCGAGGTACGTCAACTGAATTTCGTGTAACCACGCCGTAGCCAGAGGGCGGGGCGGGATGGGCTACGTCGTTTTGACTTATCAGCCCAGTTTCACCACATTAACCCACAAGGACAGGTAGAACATTAAATATCAGTAAATACACGATACCATGCTTCCAGATAAATTTCTGACAACGTTAAGCCATTAGCACTTGAAACTTTCGAGATTACGGGAATCTATGCTACGCAATATAAAATTTGATCTCAAGTGGAGTGTTGATCAGATTTGTTCTAGTTTCGCTCCGACCGTCCTCTTACGTGCTAGTTGTTGAACTGCTGTCGGATTGATTGTGCGACTCGAAAACATTCATTGGCCCTTTCCGTCACTTGTGTTTGACCGGACACATGGAGCTGTAGTGCAACCCTTTGACTTTGTTGTAATGCGTTGAGAACGCTGTAGGAGAATTTGACGACACGTAAGAAGAATCCGGTCTAGATTAAGGTAGCTCTAATTCTGAATACTGTTGCTTTACGTGGGAACTAAACATTGAGCTGTGATCCACGCGGCTTGTGTTTTTACCCCACAACTTTATAATTTTTGGTACTCAAAGCTCGTATGGTCATGGTACTGAAGTAAGTTGCACCGAGTAGTCGCAAACCAACGTTAAGCTCTTCCCAAGAGGCCACTTTTTGGGCAATGAACGGCATTACTATTCACTTTTTGTGTGTATATAATGACAAAGTCGAAAACGGTCACGCGCGCAATTTTGAAGGCTTGTAAGCATGGAAGAACGCACAAATCGATAAAAATGAGTCACTCCTTGGAGATCAAGCGTGAACGTTGAAGGTACGTTAAGGCTTGTCAAGACTCAAGATACAAGAAATCCGTCTTCAAAACCTGCTACAATCTTGGCGAGACGTTTCTTGGGCAGTTTGGAGCACATTCTGTCCGGTGAATATAGTAACATATGAGGGCGACTATCCTGTTTATCTTAAGCAAATAGCTTTATTGTATGACACATCACTAGAATTCATGAAAATTGGCACGTCAAAAAATAACCGCATCAGATTTGTAACAACCATATAGGCACACAAATATGCGTTTATCTACACCGTTTCGGTTTCCTCAGCTCCAGCTTCTGATGTCGTGCGAAAAGCCAACACCTACCGACTGCCTTCGGCGTGACAAAGGGTTGGCCATATTCGTCATTCTCTTTCAGGTGAGAGCCCATTTTTCAGCGCAACCACGCCCCACTACAGTCAAAATGGGGCCATTAAAGACTAAAATCTTTAACTTGTGGGGTCGCTGCAGCAAAGCCGATGCCGCAGACGCTCGAAGAAAACACACCACGGGTTCGAGATGGCATGACTCTCTACACACCTGTCGGAGCGAAATCGATTCAGTGTTTCACGAAAATACGCATCAAGAATGAAAATATTTCGAAGCTGTGGTTTACGAAGTTTGCTATCAAAGCTAGGACACCGATAATATTCCCATATTATCTGCATGCGTGCAGTCGAGTTTCTCGATTTACGCACGTAGACATTCAATATTTTTCATGGATCCGAGTGAGTGTTGCTTTTACAGCTGCATGTAGCGCATGAATGATTAACAGCACAAACCTAAACTCGTTCACAGCTGTAACTAGCACCGGTTGTGTGATCAAGTTAAATCTAAGCGACTTATCGAAAGTGTTAGCCTTGGTCGCAAAGGGACTTCTTTGGGTCAGTCACACGATTGTGGTTGCAAACATGTGAAATAATGAATTGTCCAGCAGCAGCACGTTAGCCTCTTTTACGTAATAATGACAATACAAGCAGACGTGTATCTGGATTCACAATGGGGCATATTCTGTGCATGTTTACATGCGCAGCAGGTATGGACATCGGTAAACATGAGCCGCGCATTGGTGACAGTCAAAAATGGACGCGCGACCAGTGCTCAACGGGACCAGTGCTTCGATGTATCTGGTGCTCCGGATTTGGTGCGTACAAAGTAGCGGTGTCTGAAAGAAGATTTGTTTGAAGACTACGTGCCTTAGAGCAAACTGAAGCTTCCAGGGCAATACAACATTTGGCTTATCGAAACAATATCCACGCAAGGTTCTGTTCCTTATTTTGGCTCTTACTGTATTCGGGAGCACTGCCCGTTCAGAACCATTCATGAAGTAGAAAAAACATTTTTTGACCGTACATGAGTAATGTTTGTTGCTGTATTCAATTTCAAATGACGCCACTATGTGCAAAAGACACTTTTTTTTATTCAAAACCTTTCTCTGCGACAGTGTCTCTTTTTCTTTCTTTTTTTTTTGCAAATGAAGTTTATAGCTGTCACTGCATCAGTTGCGCATCGCAGAAAGTGATTTTGCCACCTCGAACACCTCTGGTCTTTAGAAAAAGGAGGCGTCCAATCCCTTCCTAGACATACTCATCAACGCCACCGAGCACATGACCACGCGAGGCAACACGACCGAGACGTTGATTCCCATGGCCTTCCTGCTCCCGAACTCGACGTCCAACTACTACCTCTACTTGGGCTCGCTCACTTTCCCGCCGTGCACCGGCAAGGCTCTCGTGGTGGTCTTCGACAACGTCGTCTCCATTGGCGAGATGCAGGCGAGATATTATTATTCGCCTGCCTTTTTAGCCTCTGTTTCCCCTTGGGTACAGCCGTAACCCACCACGCGTACACGTCTAATAATTCTACCTCCCCGGTTGCCTCGATTACTCACAAACCTACAAACAACTATGTGACCATTGTCATGTTTCCCTGGACCACACAAATTATGGCTGCGTTCATCAACTGATCATTTTGGTGAGTTCTACGAAGTGTGCTAGTTAAGTGTTCAAAAATACATCAACACATCGTAAAAATGAACTTGTTTCTCACCGAACAGCGGAACCTATTAAAGCACTATTGCGACACAAAAGGTCATCTCTTACCTACTCTCTGCAATGACTTCATTACTTAATTATTCACATAACTGTCATGGACTCTTCTAGCGTGCGCTTGGCGTCACCGTTGTGCTTCGTATAAAGTGCAAATTAGTAATATCGCCTCGCATATCATATGTTCTGCGTGCAAGTAAAAGCATGCAAACGCCTGGGACGAAAGTGGCTGAAGCAAAGATGTTAACAACCAGCCATCGCCGTCAAACGATGGGTGCGATCGACTAAATCGTCCCACGTGCGAGGCCTTCGGTCGATGATGCCACAAGCAGAACGAGAACTCGTTCACCGGGCATCCCGCTTAGATCCTGAGTGCATGCAACCCAAAGGCAGATATCTGCTCACATTCAAAGATATTATGACCTATTACAGGGATCAGCATCGTCAATACCCACCTCCTGAAAAGGGGCTGAGGAAGGCTAATGAACGCATCTTGCTGAGACATTTCATCAATACTTTATTGTGCCCGGCAATCATGCAACATTTTGATTCCTCCTTCACCGGCAAGTGCCAACAGTGTGAGCAGGTGGCTGACACCTACCAAATCGTTTGGGCTTGCCAGCTCAATTCAGCTCTTCTCACCAACCCTAACCCAACCAGAGAGGAGTGGGAGGCGACCCTGCTGGGTTGCTCGGACCTTCAAGCACAAAGGACCCTAGTCCAGAGGGCTGAATTAGCAAGTGTCACCATTGGGGTCCCAGAATAAAGACTCCCCCCACTAAGAAGCATCTAAAAAGCTGCACCTCTCCTCCTTTTTTTTTTCAATAAATGTTTTCACTCACTCACTGAAGCAGAAAAAAAAACGCATCGGGGTGGGGGGGGGGGGGGAGGGGAGGGTTTGCGTCGCTAGAGCAGTGCCTGCGAACTTTGCTCGTATATGGACGCGGTAGCGAGTTCTATCTCGAGCAGCCTTCACAAGAGAGCTCGTAAACTCGCTGTGCTGTCAACGCGTCATCTTTAGAGGATTCAAAGCACAAAAATCACTTTGGCCACAGGAGTAGCCGGGTTTCGTTGAACCAGAGCTTTGTTGAGCTGCGTGAAAATTGAAATATATATGAGTTAGTTGCTGGATTTACTATCTATAACATTCCATTCATCGCCTCACGCTTGTGGTGAAACTGACTTATTTGGCGTAGACAGCTTTTGCCAATCGCTACAGTAAAGGAGAGCTTCAAAAGATATGACCGACTAATATCTAGTCCTAAAGCTAAAACAAAACTTAACGCCTATGCTTCCTTATGCAATCTTGTATTGCAGTCTATCTCTATCTTCTTTCTACCCTTATTTTCCCAACCCTATACAGGGTAGCAAACCAGTTTTTCAAAGTCAACCTCCCTGTCACTTCCTTTTATTTTTTTCTCTTTCTTCTATGATAGTGAAGTGTGGAACGTGCAGAAAAAAAAAGAACGTGAAACTTTTGAGTTTTCTAGCTGATTCAGTGAAACATCAAGGATTCGACGAATATCAGAAAAAAGTAATCTCTTTATTATCAGAGCAGATACCTTGAAAGACCCCTGCAACACTTTTTTAGCGTGGCCCAAAAAAGCTCCTCGTCGGTGGTGGAGGCCCATTCAAACACGTGAACCAAACATCGTCGCCCGGCATGTGGCCTGTCAATTACAAATAATTGTAAAATCAGATAAAAATTGCTGCTTCCTGCTCCCTCGTGCGTTGCAGTGACCTGCGTCGCGCTAGAACTCACCAAAAGTGTGAGTGCAAGCCCGCACTGGGAACAAAAAAAAAACACGCGTGCTAAAACAAAAAGAGTGCTCAATTTCATGACGCGCGCTGACGAAAGGGCGGATCCTCATAGCCCCCCTCTCCACTCCGAGGTAGCTTTCAGGGTGTTGGCTGGTACGAAAGGAAAGGGAAGACTCTTGAAGCGTGCCACAAATTCTTGCAATAGAATTGGCAGGTCAAACCAACGAGTTATTGTAAGTTAACAAGGTTACTTCGATGCAAACGTTTTCGTTGCAAAACTTTTTGTTTTCACGACGTGGTATGAAATACTATTAGCTAGATGGTACTTTGAGTGCCACGAAGAGACGCCTTGGAGAATGTTAAGAGCATATGACGGACTATACTTGTTTGAATACGTTCATAATGTCGGCAAAAGTGGCGGTGACTCCGAGGTACTCAACAAATTTAACTTCAACATGCAGCTCAAGAAGCTAAGGAACAACCTCTACTACTACTTCGGCACTTGCAAGAATCGGGTGGCCGGCAACCTGCGCAAGCTGCAAAACCTGGGCAACCGTATCGTCTACAGATCATTCAAGTTCACCAGCGCTGCTGCCACGTCAGCGGCCACATTGAAACTGGTGTTAAGCATAGCGACCACTGTCTATTATGTCGGCAGTGGCCGCGCTATGTAAATTGCGTGATAGTATTATTTATTTCAGCAGACGCCTATATTAATAAGGCAAAAAATATGACTTGATCGAAATATCGAAGAAGCTTTATTACGTTAACGATATTTTTCACGAAGTTTGCGTTTGTTACTTAATTTGTAGCTCGATTACGCATGAATGGCGTTGAGAACGAATAAAACACTAATCAAGATGGCTCAATTACATGCCTATGTAGCCTGTTTCAAGTACTTGTGACGCTTACGCACTCCGCACATAATAACTATAGCTAAAACACCAGGCCATCAGTAGCGACTACCACTAGCAACTAAGAGTTTAACCAACGCAGCTGAAACAATACGCCCCACCAGATTAGTAATTCAGGTAATTTGAATGGAAAATTACAGTCTCTCTCAATTAAGATCCTCAAATCTCAATCGGTGCTTGCCGCCAATGCGCTCTGCTGCTGATCTTTAGTAAAGCTCTATAGCGACTGGCGGCATTTGCTTGGGGCACATACCGTTTCACCCCCTAACGACTTTGTTTCGTGCGAGACATACGTGATAAACTTTTTTGTGAACATGGGACGGAGAATATTGGTTTCGACTGGTTGACTGTAAAAAGGGTAATACTTAGTTATGGAACAATAGGTAATGTGATTAAAAGTCAGTGCCGTTAATCGACTGCACTGATTTTATTATTCTATTTGCGTCAATATCAATTTATTGGTCACGGACAAGGTGGTGATTTTTCGTTCACAATTAACGACACCGACGCCGACGCAGGAATTCCTGCGAAACTGGCTTCTTAACCCTCTTGCGTTAATAGTTCAAGGAACCGAGAAATGCTATATATGCCGTCATTTATCGCCCTAAATTGAAGGATGCAATTATAGATGAGATGCAAACTCGTACCTTTGCAATTGCGCATTCGTTGTCTTCGACGGAGGTGTCCTTAAAGCTGAGAATGGTAGGAAGAACATGGTGAGAAATTTTTGTTTTCGAGAGGAAGGGGTGTACGTGTTGGGGGTGTATGTGTACGTGTTGTTGTCGACATGCAATACTAACTTCGAGGAGAAATATTTCCCCCACCCCTACATCTTTCGCAATCAGCTCGGTCTCGGTTAAATCGAGGCGAGATGCCGCGTATAGTTAGTATCTTTTATTCCTTGTATTTATTACTCACGCCTACACGATACCTTATTTTAATTAACATTTACGAGCATTCTTTCTTTTACTGCGTTTTTTTTAATTTCCTGTGCACGATGGCTGCCCTCGTAGGTTCAATATTGGAGAATATGGGGATGCAAGTTTTTTCCTATGCACGATGGCTGCCCCTGTAGCTTCAATATTGGAGATTATGGGGAAGCAAGTTTTTATTCTTGCAGCTCGGCAGCCACCACATGAATTGCCACATCTTTTTACGACGCCATCGCCGTACGACCGCTTGTTTT
Organism: Rhipicephalus microplus; assembly: GCF_043290135.1. Classification (NCBI taxonomy): domain Eukaryota; kingdom Metazoa; phylum Arthropoda; class Arachnida; order Ixodida; family Ixodidae; genus Rhipicephalus; species Rhipicephalus microplus. Next base: position 60,813,414 of record NC_134702.1, read on the forward strand.
GTTGGAGCGGAAATGACGCGAGTATATATGCCTTGAGCGTAATTATTAAACACAGGAAGAACTCTCATTCGTGCAGGCACGACTGCCACAGCAGCAAGCGGGTCACGTGTTGCCGTAAACAACGCTCTGACGACAAAAAGGCGGGGAAAGCCATAGCCGCGAGCTATATTTCTCCAGTGCAAACGAGTCGACTATGCAGCTCGATGTGGTGACTGCTTTTCTTCGTTTTTTCCTACGTTTTTTTATTGGTGCGTTTTAATAGTGACGCCTTCCAACTGGTTCGTAATTAGGGGATACACCCAGAGGCCTGCCTGATCAAGGTCACCAGCCAACATAGTGAATCTGCGCTGGTGTTGGCGCAGTGCCTATGAGGGAATTCCTTCTGCCTCGTGACAATGTGTTAGGAAGCCAATTTTAGACTATTTTTTTCGTGTGTATTGGTTGGAAAACATTGCCACTTCGAGGCAATTTGCTTCTCGGAGAAAGCTTCTTCCACAGCGGAGCTTTCACTGGAGGCGCCCACATTGGATACAAGGCGTCAACGAGCTGACTTATTAGTACCATCTTCGCGAAAGCGCCGACGGAAGTAAAGTAACATGAAGTCATCAATAGTAATAGTCGTCGCTGTGGTTTTTATTGGTGTCACGGGCTCTATTCGATATACGCGTTCGAGTTGTACTTGTTAAAGTTACGTAAAAGATATTCTCCGATGGAAAACAATTGTCGTGTAGTCACTTAGTGTGAGATTTTATAGGTCTTTCGTTAATATAGGAAAAACTATATAGCCGGACGCAATCATATGCACTTTTCAAATCGGCTGCGTGAATCGATGGCGCGTTAATAGCGTGAGTCATTCTTTCTATAAGAACTGCATTGACATCAGAGATGATGCCAAGTAATACACTATAGATTTTTACTATAAGAGGTGCCACAATCAATGCTCAGGCTTTCTGAAAGGTGTTCTTTGATTCTAAAATAAGACTGGTTCACTTATGATGATGCTATCATTTTTCATGTCTCACTCAACGCGCTACTGAGGCGATGACCCCTAATGATAATGTGGGTGAAGAGGACGGTGCCTACTTGCGCGCATTGTGATCTCGCACATGCACCGTGATAATGATAGGAATAACTGCGATGTTGTTAATGATGATGACGACGACGACAACGATGATGATGATGATGATGTTGATGATTACGACTATGACGATGGGGATCAACACATGCATGCAGTTTCCAGCTCGTTGCAGTCAGTTATGTAAGGGTTAGTGCACGTGCAAGTGGCACTTTGCCGTATTTTGCAACTGTGTATTGCTAACGTTTACGTTCAATTTGAAATTTTACTGCTTTGAAACTACCATACTCTGTAAACTTTTACAGCTCTCTATTTTTACAGTCAACTCATGACAAAACCGGTCATGAAAGCAAATATGATGTAATTGTTATTGTTTACTTCGTGAAACATTTTGAGCCATGATTATGCTGCCCGGACACCATGTATGCTCTATATGCTCAGTATTAAGCCCCGCCGCGGTGGTCTAGTGGCTAAGGTACTCGGCTGCTGACCCGCAGGTCGCGGGATCTAATCCCGGCTGTGGCGGCTGCATTTCCGATGGAGGCGGAAATATTATAGGCCCGTGTGCTCAGATTTGGGTGCACGTAAAAGAACCCCAGGTGGTCCAAATTTCTGGAGCCCTCCACTACGGCGTCTCTCGTAATCATATGGTGGTTTTGGGATGTTAAACCCCACAAATCAATCAATGCTCAGTATTCATGAATAAACACAAAACCTCTAAGTCGTTATGTATCCTTCGCATTGCCAGTTAGAGTACAGCAAAATAAGATTGTAATTAGATGAGTGATTTGGTTGAAACTGGAACTTTTCTCATAAAAACATGTTTGTATCAGTCACGGAATGCATTATATTGAAAGAGTGAAACTAAAAATGTTTTTTTTCCTCTCCGAAAACATGATTTGATTGATTTGTAGGGTTTAACGTCCCAAAACCACGCTATGATTATGAGAGACGCCGTAGTAGAGGGCTCCGGAAAATTCTACCAACTGGGGTTCTTTAACGTGCACCCAAATCTGAGCACACGGGCCTTTAACATTTCTGCCTCCATCTTTCCGAAAACATCAAACACACTTTAAATATTAAAGGTTTTGCTTAGAATCGCATGTGTTTACATCAGCAGTGTCATTTCAGGTGAGGTACATGTTGTTTACAAAGAAAACTGAGTTTATTTTTCCATCTACCATGTAGCCACAGTGCTTAAGTTGTTGTAATGCTATTCTGGGCACGTGATAAACAGTAAATAACAGGTATGCGATCCATTTAGGTTGGTTAGATCACTTCTTCCGCAACATTAAGATATAATAAGAAAATTTATTATTATTAGATGGTTATTACGCAGGTGTGATCATTGAAGTGATGCCCTACAAGTTCATTGCAGACCCTGCATGCCACCGCTTGCGCACAAAACTGGTGAGGAACATATTGTGACTGGTTAGAAATTAAGGTCTGTGTTGTTGCGTGCGCATATACAGTAATAAAATCGGACACACCGTTGTTGGGAACAACGTATTTGCTTAAATTTCAAGTGGTTCTTTGAAGTGCAGTGAAGGCAATGTGCAAGAGAGTATTTTGCATTCAACACTAATCAAAATGCGGCATCACCAACCCCACAACTTCATATTCAGCTGCCCATTATACCATATGCAGGTGCTGCATTATTGCAGCAAGTTCATTGCATTATTGCAGCAAAATTAACATGGTGCATTATTGCGTAATACATATAATTACTGTTAAAGATACCTTCAACGTATCATGAAAAAAATATGTTGTTGCTGGTTAGTCGGGCATAGTTTACTTAGAATAATTTACTGACACAAGAATAAATAAAACGAACGTGATTGATGCTTTATTCTTCGCGCTATTATGTCCCAACTATAGTTACTTTGAAGTTACCTTGAGAGCTCAGACAAATAATAAAAATTTTACGCATGAAGCATCTTAACAAAACAGAACTTTCTCTGTGCATTTTCTTTGTTTTTCTTCTTGTTGAGCAGAGCCCATTCGTACATTAGGCGTTATAAACACCGCATCAGAACAGACGTCCAGTGTTAATGACAGTGATGTAAGCCAATTTCATGTTGCGTCATTCTGTTACTTAAACTCACAAATGCATCATTTGTGAACCAAATTCATGCTTCTTAATTGCATATGTAATACACCTATTATCTGTGCTGATTTGACCAGCTAAAAATCATTGTCCTAATCAGGAATAGCTTATGTTCGTAAGTTGTATTTGCCACAGGCTAGCCGGTTTCGAAAATACTTTGTTCAAATCGAAGGTCAGGAGATCACCTGTAGGACTAGACTTTAAATATGAGCCTCTCTAGAGAGTTATCCCTGATGCATTCAAGCAAATCGACATTTGTTTAATGGTGTAAGAGTTTCTAGTTGTCAATACCTGTCGATGCTTAGACCATAAGTTATTGTTCGAATTGTGATTTTCGCTACGTCACCTCCATCGAGGTGTTCGAATAATCGTTTGATTTAACTCGGGAGATGCAAAGTGCGATTCGATCAACCGTTAATTTAGCAATTGATTGTTTAGCGTAATAAGAGTTCTCTACCTACACAGACACGTACTTTTTTCAAAGTATGAAGGTGATAATTTCAATTGAGGGGAATATACTGGCACAAACAGCCATTCTTTACCTTTCTCGTGGTGTATTAAGAACGTAGATCGTGTACAGGCATACGCATTTCTTCTTCGCTAAACGCAGTTACCTACATATTGGTATATGAACAAACAGGTGTCCTGTAAACGGAATAGAACAACTGGGACTATGCACCCTGCTATCACAGAGCCGTCCCAACATCAAAGCTGTTACTTTCGTCCCTCTCTTTCTTACACATTCGAACAGGACACAGTGCGCTGGTACTGCATCTACCTGTGTCACATGCCTGAAGGGAATATCAGGATGGCTGTTGAAGAGGATGGCACACCTTGCAAGGCAAGCTTCTTGAATAATTTTGCGTTGTGTTTCACCATCTTGTTCCCAGCAATGATCACAGAAGGCAGCAGTTGTACTGTGCGTATCCACAATGCTTTTGGAAAATAAATAAGGGGGATTCTCAAGCTTCGCCTACAAGAGTTGAATTCAATAGCGATACCCTGTCATTAGTACGTAGTAATGCAAAGCGAGTTCCAAACGGCTTGTGTTAGTGGTGCTTTCGCATACGGATGCCCTCTGTGTAGTGGGTACTATGTTTTGAACCATGGGCAAATGTGCACGTGAAATCTTTTCGAACTTGCTACGCGCCCCCTACGCGGCCCTAAGGATAAAGACGCAGTAAAGTGTATGCTTTTTTTCAGTGGGTAGCCCGCTTTGAACCATCAAGTAATGATAATCACGTATTTTGACGCCCAGTCACAATGTAGATTTGTTCCACGCATTATTACTTCGATATTGCATGTTGCATTGTGAAGCATGCCTGTAAGACGCGTATGTTTTTGTAGCATGCAAGTTACCTTCACTGCATTTCCAAGTAGCGGAAGTTATTTTCACTGCACTTTCAAGCAGATGGAAAAGTGGGTTATCGCGGTCGAGAATAATGGAAGTGGCCATAACCAAACTTCGCGGCCGGGTTACTTCCCTCAACTTTTACCTGCATTGAGCATGTCAAGCGTTGTCTCCTCTGTGTGTCTTCTGTAAGGCGGAGGAAACAATCAGTCATTACTTTCCATCCTGTCGCCGCTATACGTCATTGAGAAGAAAATTCATAATACCACCTCTTCAAAACTTGGGTCTGAAAATATCCGAATCAGTTGTTCTATAATTCGGCGCCTGTATTCTGGACTACAGTCACCAGGATGTTTACTACGCAATAGAGGAATTTATCAGTCAGACTAAAAGAATATACAGCTCAATTCTTCATTCTTTGAAACGTTTATATTGTCGCGAGCAAAAACAAGACATGCAGCCAGGAGTTCACCCGAACCAGAGCAACGAAAATGTTCTCTTCTTCGAAGCCCAAAACGAGTATCAGTCACAGCGGTTTGTTCATCAATGGTGGCATTACCCCCTCTCTCAAGAAGCATCGTCTCGATGCTGTACATGAAGGCAAAAAAAGAAAAAGAAAATGAGATGAAAATACCATGCAAGCAAACTCAATGGCGTAAGGCGGAATAACATAGTTGGCTGTGAAGCCAAGAGTTAAATGAGAAATAAGAAAAATAGGAAAGAATGTAAAGGAGAGACGAATAAAGTCAGTCACTCATTGGTGATTCACAGCGCGAAAAGTATGGTTTCAGCCGTGAAACGTGAACGACTTCAGTTCGCGGGGTGAAACGGGAACGTCTCGAACTGCCTTCTGGGAGAACCTCGTATGTGACATCGCTGAGACGTCGTACGACCTTGTAAGGACCGAAGTAGCGGCGAAGAAGCGGCGAAGAAGCTTTTCTGAACGGCCACGTTGTCGGATAGGGGTCCACACCCAGAGTTCATCACCAGACTTGAAAATAACTTCACGGTGACGAAGATTGTAGCGGCGTGCGTCTGCGGTTTGGTGATTTTGAATACGGTGACGAGCAATTTGACGGGCCTCTTCTGCACACTGCGCGAATTTGGCGGCATCGGTGCGGTATATTCCTAAGTTGTCGGGCAGGAGCATGGCGTCGAGCATCGTCGTGACCTCGCGACCGTGGACTAAGCCAAAAGGTGTGAAACCGGTACTTTCTTGAACAGCAGTATTATACGCAAAACTTACGTAGGGAAGTATGGCGTCCAAGTTCTTGTGATTGATGTCCACATACATTGACAGCATGTCTGCAATTGTGTTATTGAGTCGTTCAGTCAGCCCGTTTGCTTGCGGGTGATAAGCCGTTGTTTTACGATGTTCCGTGCCACTTAATCGCAAGACTTCCTGCAGCATTTCTGCGGTGAAAGCTGTCCCATGATCAGTTACGACGACAGCTGGAGCACCGTGGCGTAAGACGATGCTGTTCACGAAAAATTGGGCGACATCTGCTGTGGTTGCTTTTGGAAGCGCCTTGGTTTCACAGTAGCGTGTTAAGTAGTCGGTAGTGACCACAATCCACCGGTTTCCAGACGAAGACGTGGGGAATGACCCCAGCAAGTCCATGCCAATCTGATGAAAGGGCGCCTTTGGTGGGCCTATTGGTTGCAGTAGTCCCACTGGTCGTAAAGGTGGAACCTTACGTCGCTGACAGTCGCGACATGTGCGAACGTAGTGCTTCACAGTCTTTGCGAGACGTGGCCAGTAGTAGGAGCGTTGAATCTGTTGCAGCGTGCGCGTATAGCCGAGGTGTCCGGACGATGGCTCATCATGACACGCACGTAAAATGTCACCACGAAGCGTAGTTGGCGCAACAAGCAGATACATAGCTTGTGTAGGATGAAAGTTCTTTTTGTAAAGCACTCCATCGCGGAAACAAAAGGAGGATAGCAAGCGTGCAAAGCTTCGAGGAGGGTGGGAATTGCGTCCTTCCAGGTAGTCAATGAGCGGAATGAGCTCCGAGTCGTGACGCTGTTGCTCAGCCAAGCGGGTTGCTGATACGGCAGAAAGAAAAGTGTCGTCGTCTTCAAGGTCAGTGTTGGCATTTTCGACCGGTGCACGTGAGAGACAGTCAGCGTCGGTGTGTTTCCGCCCAGATTTGTGGACGATGGTGACATCGAAATCTTGTAGCCGAAGGCTCTATCGTGCTAGACGACCTGAGGGATCTTTGAGATTTGCGAGCCAACAAAGGGAATGGTGGTCGCTAACTACCCTGAATGGGCGGCCACACAAAGATGGGCGGAACCTTGTTATGGCCCAGACAACAGCGAGGCATTCCTTCTCAGTTGCAGAATAGTTTTTCTCCGCTGGGGATAACGTTCTGCTTGCATAAGCGATCACGCGCTCTACGCCATTATGCCACTGAACTAATACCGCTCCTAGTCCAACGTTGCTGGCGTCAGTGTGTAATTCCGTGTCAGCGCTTTCGTCAAAATGACCCAGTACAGGCGGAGCCTGGAGGTTTCGGAGGGTGTCGAACGCATGGCACTGATCGGGACCCCAAACAAACGAGACACCGTCTTTTGTAAGCTTGTGGAGGGGTTCAGCAATCTTCAAAAAGTTTTTGACAAAGCGCCTGTAATACGCACAGAGCCCCAGAAATCGGCGTAGGTAACGCTTATTTGTGGGCGCGGGAAAGGCGGCAACAGCACGGGTTTTCTCCGGATCTGGGCGGATGCTGGCATGGCTCACAACGTGTCCAAAGAACTTCAGTTCTTCATATTCAAATTGACATTTCTCGGGTTTGAGAGAAAGCCCCGCTGTTCTGATTGCCTAAAGTACTGCATGAAGGCGTTGGACGTGTTGCTCAAACGTGTCTGCAAAGACCACGACGTCATCAACGTAAACAAGACGTGATTGCCATTTGAGCCCTGTGAGAACCGTATCCATCATTCTTTGGAAAGTAGCCGGCGCGGAGCATAGACCGAAAGGCAACACTTTAAACTCGTACAGGCCGTCGGGAGTAATAAACGCCGTCTTTTCGCGGTCGCGCTCATCCATTGCGATTTGCCAGTAGCCGCTACGTAAATCCATGGAAGAAAAATATTTAGCGTTACGTATACGGTCCTACGAATCATCTATCCGGGGTAAAGGATAAACGTCCTATTCGGTGACCTTGTTCAGTTTACAGTAATCAACGCAAAAACGCAACTTACCATCATTCTTCTTTACTAGCACAACTGGCGAAGCCCAGGGACTGGTTGATGGCTCAACGACGTCGTCCTGAAGCATCTCGTATAGCGTCTTGCTCTTTTTTGCGACACCCTATAGGCGTGTTGTCGGATGGGTCTCTCGGTGGGTTCCGTGATGATACCATAGAGAAATAAAAAAGGTGAAGAGTGGACACTCCCGTAGACCCCAGCGGCCCAATCGACTCTAGCACACCTAGTGGTTGATGAGAGCAAGTGGCTTGCGCTTCCGGTTTCGGTTTCACTGGCGCAACTTTTGAATTACTTTGCATAACCGACGTTTGGCTATGTCGTAAGTTCATAATTTCAGACCACTATTCATCGCCCAAATGGATAGTTTTTGTAGGTCGTTTTGATTTAGCGATTCCCTGTTTTGTTTTGTTCAGTGGTTCGTGCGAATCGGTCGTGACGTAATTTTTATTTTGATTAAGTTATAAAAAAAAGAGATGCAGGTAATGATAATTCACTATCGTTTTATTCATCGCGCTTGTGTTTTTCTTTTGGAACAAGTGATCAATGTATATATCAGTCAAAGAAACAGAGCATCCGCAATGTTTTATTCAAAGGCAAGGTAGAGTATGAGAATATAAAAAGCACAATATGACAAAGGTAGACAACAAATGCATCTCGCCTTACAAATAAATTGTAACAAATATTGTAACAAATACATAGAGAACACAGACAACGCACACATCGCTAGAGTTGGCAGAAGCCGAGAAACTGGTGAAGTATGACACACCGGGCCAGTGGGTAACTAAGGATCTATGGCAAAAACATAGCGCACAATGCTGATGAAGAAGGAAGAAGTGACATATACACAGCAATGAAGTCGCGAATCACGCCTGGGCTTAACTGAAATAATGCATAGAAAAAAAGAGCGCACAGAAACCACACGACACAATATAACAGAAAGGCAAAGGTGCAGTGTGCTGGCTGTGCTTAAGAACAGCTAGTCCAAAATGAAAAAAAGCAGACTTGATGCCTGCTTGTCCTCAGAAAGGTAGGGCTTTGCAGCTTGCTCACTACGTGAAAGACAAACTTTATGCTACAACACTGGCAGGTCTTGTGGCTTTTGTTATGCGTCGCCTTCATCAAAAACTTAAGATCCCAAGTGATTTGCGTTTGGGTGTTGCTGTGACGCTTGCGAGCTAAAATAGATTGTAGTCATCACTTTATCCAGAATTGTGGACTTTAATTGGTGCTACGAGAGCGGTATTACAGGGCTAATAAATAGCAGAAGGAAACCACTTTGGCTCATTATTTTTCACAAAGGCTCTACATCGTACGTTATCACTCACAAGCTATATAAAAATAAAATGGCAGCGTCCGCAGCCCCATCAAACACTACAAGTTTGGGTATTCTTTTGAAAATTTTGATGGGCAAGATGAGGAGGTTGATGAGAAGCTAAAATACGAAAAGCGTGATAACATGAACCGTGCCCACTTCATACTGTGTTCCTTACCCGCTCGAAGACATTTCAACAAGCGGTTTTTTTATCGATATATTACTTGAGCTGGAGAGATAAAGCATACACAGTGACCAAGCGACCCACAGTAAAGTGTACAGTTCGCCCGTATTTGCTACAAAAAATACAGACAGGATGCCCAACATTCTTTTTAAGGTTATGCAAATCACTTCGAGCGAATACACAGTGTTTGTACTCCTCATAGCGGGTAACCAAAACAATGAATGCAACGAAGGAGTGGTTAGTCCAGTTGAACTGAATATAAGCACATAAGACCATAATGAAGTCTGCTGTAACGAAGTAATAACATAACAAAGCTATTGCAGGATTCGGCTCAACTCCAATACTTTAGTGTAAACCCGCCGCTAATTGCTAACCTTTGAACTTGTCAAGCTGCATGCCCGAGATTGAAGACTGGAACCTAACCCTGTCTAAGTTTCGGTTCACAAAACGCACATGCCAACATAAACGAACCCGGCAAAACATTTTCAGAAACTTAGCGCGACACCCAGCAGAGCAGAAATGAAAATCGCCAACACTTGACAGATGGTGATACAAAACATCGCACACTTTCAGGTGATGTGCAGTGGCCTCAATTATGGCAAGAAAGCGAGATTCAAGTTGTTGTACGTATGCAAAAGCTGCTTCTGATGGCACAGTGAGATTCCCAAAAAGTTTGCTGGGGACGTGGTATGCTTTGAGCATTGTGAAATACTGGTGGGTACCCTTAAGCGTCTCACTGTCGTCTTTCAGTAACTGTGGGCAACTGCAACCGTCACATGCATTCCGAAGGAAGTGTTTGATGAGAAAACCAGCTACATAATATGCAGCGGAGTCATCGATAATATGGGAGTGAATGTTTGTCGCAAGTTCAGAGAGATCGTCTAGAGCGGGAAAGTCGTCAGGCTGTGGCTGTGCACACTCCTCATTATCCACAAGAGACGCACTGGTGAGGGAGAATGGCGACAGCTGTTCCTGGAGGAGGTCACATTCATCATCCTCGACATTTCCGTATTCTGACAGCTTGAAGAGTTTTCTTATGCAGATGTGCTTCAGGCCACAAATAAATTGTGCTACATTGGGGTTGGTGTTGCAACCCTGTTTTTGCCTAATGTGGCCAAATATGTTCTCCAGAGGATCCTGTTGAAGCCTGCGTGTTAACAGGTATTCAAAATTGTAATTTTTGGAGAGGTCGTCCCATAGTTGACAAATTGCCTGAATTGTTATTTGCCAACCTACGATGGTTTGTGGTTGACGTCTGCCAACAAACTGCCATGATGCAATCCAGGGAAGCTGGCCTCGGAGGAAGTCAATCAGCTCTGAATCATTTTTCATGATTGCATGCCGCAGCTTTTGCGAAGTTCTTTTTTTACTCGAGCTGTTCAAGGCATCGAAAATCCTGTCCATACGATCACAAAATTGAGCTGTAGTGATGGCCGAGGCAGGCAGCACCTTCGCATACACCATTGCCGTGATAGCAATCGAAACTGATGCACTGAAGACCTGAGTTGCTCTGCTGACCTTCATATTAGAAAAAGGTTTCTGATGAACGTGCCGTTCAGTCAACTTTGGAGCCAATCGCAACCGCAACTCATGTGAGGATTGGTAAAGGCTTACAATGTGCGACCAGTTAACGATGTCATCCCCAATGTATAACTTGTGTGCTTGGACATTATTGCGCGTTGTTTTAATTAAATGCGGAACATCAAAAATGTAATATACCCGCTCACCATTAACTTCAAAAAAAGGCTTTGCTACAGTCACTTTTAGTTGGTTAGCGAGACTTACATTTGAACTGCCCTGGTCACAAATGACTGCTTTCACTGCAATATTAATGCTCCTAAGCTCCAAAATGAGTGACACCAGCAAGTTATGCATAACAGATGATGGTGTTGATGTGTGCCCTATAGTAAAAGCAACCGGTTGAACCCACTTTCTCGAAACACCAACAAGAAGAAAAACCAGTGCTCGATCAGCGATGGTTGAAGTGCGATGAGTGCCATCATCTGTAAAACCCTGGACAACGTCTCTTGAAGCATCATAGTACAAATTCTTTTTGAGTGCTATTTCGTCGAAAACTAAAGCGCACACTCGGTCCCGTTCATTCCAAGCTTGAGTATTTGTTGCAATGGAAGAAAGGATTCCTGGAATTATGCCTGGAGTCATCTTTACATTAGCTAGCCACCTCCTTAATGAACGCCGGGAGGGCAAAGAAAAATACGGAGCCAGAAATCGGTATGCTCGCGGACCTCGGAAGTTTAAGTGAAGAGCGAATTTCTTGAACCACACGGGAAACCGCTTGCCCTTGCATTTGGGCCTCAAGCGAACATGTGCAGAAAGAAGTTTAAAAACCTCCTCGGTGACGTGCGGTCGGATAACTTCAAGGGCCTTCGTAGTCGATGACGGTGCTTGGTGAGGCTGTCTCTGCAGTCTTTTGATAGTTTTCCGCTGTGCTGCTACTTTGGCTTGCAGATGTTTAATGGTTTGCTTGTACTTCATTGATGGAGACATTGTCGCTGGCACACAGGAACGCACTGCAATAAACAAAAAAATTGATGTAAAAGCGAAGAACAACTAATCCCATACGAGCACTTTCCTCGCTCTTTCAGACCCAAGGTGCACAACTTTCTGTGGTACAAAGTTTTCGATTCCACTACCTAAAAACAAACCATTCACAATGTTGACAATGCACAAAAAAAATGAAAATCACTGAGAGCCCACCCTTACATTTTGTAAGTGCACACGTAGTGTCCTTTTGAGGATAGTTTCCTCAGAATGTCCTAAACATAAAATAGCACATTAAAAACTGCTGCAATAAAAGCATAGTCACCATTTTCTCTAAGGCACTCAGGCGTGGAGCTGTTGGCGGAGACGTCTTCTGGAGGGTCTTGTGAAGCTTGTTCAGTGCCTCGGACAATGCTGTCGGAACAATCTTGCGAGCGGCCTGCGGAAGTCTCTATATCAATCCACTCTGGTGTTGAAGTGAACATACAACTTACCGGCCACACAAGTTCCTTTTGTGACAGCTGAACGACTGGTTAAGGTTTTCTCCGGCAAGACGAAATCATCAGAAATTCTTTCACCAGCTACAAGGGAGCTGCCACCTGCAGAGGTTTGGTCAACAGTCAATTTGGGTAAAAAAAAAAAAGAAATCGCGACACTGAACGCACCCTGTTCATCGGGGCACCTCAATGTGTGGGAGCCGCTTTCTGAAGCCTCTACCGCAGGTCCTGAAGAGATGAAATTACGACAATGTGTCAGTAAGAGGCTTATAATAACACAAACTGAAGCTCATCCGCACCTTGCAGTGCAGCTTCTGCAGCCATGTCACAGTCACTACTTGAAGCGACGCTCAGAGAACCTGCATATATGTGCAGTTGGTACAAGTTACAAAGCTTGTAGCATGGGGAAGCTTAAACAGCTCTTTCAAACGCATAAATTGGTCGAACGTGGAAGAAAAGAGACGGCACCAACTAGGAAACAAGTAATTTGTGATTTTTGGAATTATCAACAGTGGCAGCTTTCACTGATGAAAGGTATACGTACATGTGCACTCAGGCTTGAAGATAACGTGAAATAGCCCTTTAAAGTCTTTCAAAACAAGTTGCGCAGGTCCAGAGCATCAAAAAATGACAGAAATGTAAAGCTGCTGTTAGGAAGGTAATAGCCCACAATTCACAGAACTTAAGACTTTCCAAGTGTTACTTCTGTAGTGAGGTTTCTCTATCGGCTACAGAGATCTTCACGGTTAACTGTCGCCACTGATTCAATACAAGTGGCTGCTATTGCACATATTTGAGTTTCAGTCAATCACTTACATGGTGCAGCTGGTTGCACACTGGGAACAGCCATTCTTGTAAGCCTTGTGTGCCCAGGGTCCATGAAACTTTGAGCAGTAAAATGGTCGCTACAAACCCTGTACGTTGCGTACAATAGGCTGGCCGGCTTACTCAGGAGATCATCGCGTCCAGCATACTGCATCCATGCTTTCATCCTGCATTGGCAATGAACTATCAGCTGAAAGGGGAAGTGCTTGAATAGTGATTTTTTATTGTTACCCTCACTTAGCAAGTACGAACAGTAAGCCTACAGACATGCAAACCATACAAAAGCTTTAACACACCTGCCGTCCCGTGGTACGCGGAAGAAACTCGTCCCAGGCTTCTTGTGGGTTCTGCCATTGTTGAAGCACCACGATACACAGCAGTAGCTGCCGTAGCTTGGACCGCCGGACGGCATGGCGTCAGCGCGGTCTGAAAATGTTAGTAAGTGGATGCTTCGCTGTCAAATTACAAAAAAGATATGTGCACGTCATAAGTGTACCAGCAAACCCCTTTGAATGATTAGCTAATCGATGCACAATACAAAACCAGTGATACATCTCTGACCCATAAAACTCTGACTTACAAAGATATACGTCAAGACCACGAACAAAGATCTTCAGAAGTTTCCAGGCCGCTATCCCTTGTAATGCAATGGTATCGCGGCCTGGGAACATTAGAACACCTTCGTGCGTACGCAGTATCAGCAGTACATTGGGAAGAAAAATCGTAGTTGAAATTTGTGCGGTAAAATTATATTGGAAACGTCAAAAAAATTTGTGGGCAGCTTGCACTAGTGGCACAAGGCTAGCGAAGAAACGAAGATGATGGCCACTTGGCTAGTCCAGATTTGCCTCCGGCACACCAAGAATTATTCGTGTTCCGAGCCTTCGGGAAATGCGTCGTGAAGCATGCGAGGCCCAACAAACGCTTCTCAATATTTTGCACCGAGCCTACGACCTAGCTGCCCAGCTATGCTCAGCGCACAGACGCTCGCGTCCGTGGCAGACGCAGCACGCGTCGCCTCGGCTTGACGCCGTGCCGCCTTTTCTATACTGCATACGTTGCACAATGTTCCCGTCTAACCGCCGCATAGAGCCACAAACTTTCTTTTTAGCGAACCTCCCAGTCCTTACAAGCTTCAGAAAAAGGTTACAACTGCGTGAATGACACGCCACGTAAGAAACAAACTCGCACACACGAAGCGCAACGTGTGTGTGTGCATCTTTCTATGTTTGTTGCATGGTGTCTTTTTCGCGCAGGCGTAACCGTTTTCTGAAAAAATGACCCAACAAGACCAACAACATGTCATTCAACAAGCTTCGCTTGAAAACGTGCCTCACCTGTTATCTCACGCTTGAAAACGCCGACGCAGCCGACGTTGACGAAAGCGACGAAAGCTTCTCGCTGTCAGTCATGCATGGGCTTGTCGCTGGGTAGATGGTGTTTATGACAGTACGGCTGAAGAAAAATAATCGCGTAAGGTGTGTTGAATAAATCGTTTTTATGTATAAAGAACAAACCAAATTTGGGCGTGTAATTATTAATTTGTGAAAACAATTCTGTTGCATTGATTATAACTGTGTTTTTTTTGCGCTTGCGCCCTCTGACGTGTGGTGGGAGCACTAGTTCGTTACGTAGTCGTGACGCACTTCCTGAGGCCAGGTTTCGCGGAGTGTCCGCTCTTGTCTTCTTCTTTCTCTATGATGATACGGTGCTGAGCAAGGCGTGTCTGTTTAACCTTTGACGTAGTGGCCAAGCAGTCTTGAAATGAGCCGAGTAAACGCAAAAGGCTTTCTCGTTGAGCCGAAGGTAGTCTCTCGTTTACGCCGAGAGTGCTCACGAAGGCCTCGTCAGGGTGGCCATTCGATGAAAATAAAGCTAACGTGGACGAACCATTGGCATTGGCAAGTTCTTCACAATATGCAATGGCAGGGGGTCTCGTTAGGTGGCGATGTTCGTCGCTGAAGTTCGTGACCAGCAGGTGAACAGGCCTATTGCTAGCTGAATGATTCCTCGGGTAACACAGATTTGTCGTGAAATAAGGAGAGACAAATTGGCCTCTGCAATTACCGCGTCAGACATGTCCTGTCCCAATTCTACTTCGACAAAGAGGCTGCTTCGAGGTGGGAGAGTCAGAGAATCATGGGTAACACGAAGCGCTCTTTTACGGCATTGTGTACTGTCAGTTGCAGCGCAAAAAGGATCTTCGAACGAAACAACTAATTCACGGAGGTCGATGACGGCACCGTATTCACAAAGGAAGTCCATTCCTAGAATGACTGGCCGAGAGCACACGCGCAATACGAGGAAAGAGCCCGCAAATGTCGACGTACGTATACGAATGCGTGCCGTGCACATACCGGTAGGCATCACCAGATGGCCCCCTGCCGTGCGCAGCTGGGGTCCTTGCCATGGTGTGGTAACCTTCCTCAGTTCAAATGCCAGTGTGGCGCACGTTACGGAATAGTCGGCGCCGGTGTCGACGAGGGCGTTGACAGCATGATTGTCGATGAAGACGGCGATTTCGGCAGAAACGATCTTTTTGCTGTCAGAGAACACTGCAAAACCGGAATGGTCCTCGTCTGGTCGTTGCGTCGAATGAGGGTCTTTTACAGTTCGCCGGGCCGCGACTTCACCCCCAGAAGTCGCCGTTCCTAGTTTCCCCTGCGGGGACTTGGTGACCGGCTCCTGAAAGGAGCAGAAGACGATGAGGGCAAACTGGGTGACGTAGACCGGCGAGGCGACGGTGCTCTCGACTGGTGGTGCTGAACAGTCGAAGGTGTTCGCTGGCCCGTGAGATAGGCTTCGATTTCGGGGGGGCGCTCACCGTAGCGCGGGCACCGAGCATCAGGGTGGAAGCCGCGGAGACCTAGTTGCCGGTATTGACAGTTCCTGTATACGTGACCCGCTTCGCCGCAGTGATAGCAGAGCGGACGGTTATCCGAGGTGCGCCACGTGCTCGCCTTGCTACCACTTTGTCTTGAGGTAGACGGCAGATAGGTGGGCGTGCTCGGGAACCTTGAGCCGAGAAGCGGGCTCGAAGCAGTGGCGTGTATTGACTGCATAGCGTGGTACCTGGGCCGCATAGCAGGATCTGTAGCCGGTGGCGCAGGAGATCGCAATGCCGCTGCGTATGTCAGGACTGGGGCCTCGGGAATCGGTGGTGCGATTGGAGTCAGGGGTGTGACGGCTTGCCGGACTTCTTGTCTGATTACATCCGCGAGGGCTAACACAGGTTGATGGGATCCCACTGCCTGAAGCTGTCGCAGTTCGTCTCGAACAATAGTTCAAATAAAGTCTGCTAGGGCCTGTCTCTCGCTGTCAGAGCCGATAGAGCATGCGGTGGCCGGGATCTGGCTTTCGTATTGTGACGACCGCTGCTGCAGCGTACGTTCCATAGTGGTCGCCTCACTGATGAACTAGGCGACTGTCGTTGGTGGATTGCGCACGAGCCCTGCGAAAAGCTGTTTTTTCACTCCGCGCATCAAATGCCGCACCTTCTTTTCCTCGGGCATGGCATGGTCCGCGCGCTTGAAGAGCCGAAGCATGTCCTCGACAAACATGGATACTCGTTCGTTCGGCCGCTCGTTTCTGCAGGATATGGCTTGTTCAGCCCTCTCCTTCCTCTCGGTGTTCCGAAAGGCGTCACGGAGCTGACGGCTAAACTCTTGCCAGGTTGCAAAGGAGCCCTCGTGGTTCTCGCGCCACGTCTTCGCAGAATCTTCCAAGTAGAAGTAAACTCGGCGCTGCTTGCGAACATCGTCCCATTCATTGATACTGGCAACCCGATCAAAGTGGTCGAGCCAGTCATCAACATCCTCGAAGATGTCTCCATGGAACGGCTTTGGTGTCTGTGGCGGATGAAAAACATGGGCGAGAAGAGAACCATGGGCATCGCTGGTTTGGACCGCCTGGCTTGTCATCGGAGTTGCCATCTTTCTGGGTGTCGATGTCAAGGGACCAAATTAAGGGGGTAACCCACGCAGGCGGCAGCTGCTTCTTGCTCTGGGAGATGTAGCTGTCTTCACGATGGCCGTCACAGCCGAAGTGAACGTACCCAGCGTCTCCACCAGTTATGTCGCGAGCAAAAACAAGACCTGAAGCCAGGAGTTCACCCGAACCAGAGCAACGAAAATGTTCTCTTCTTCGAAGCCCAAAACAGGTATCAGCCACAGCGGCTCGTTCATCAATGGTGGCACTATATTATTATTCAGTAATTATTTGTTGTGAAACCTATCCCTGGCATATACTAATAGTATTGCGAAGAAAAAAAACGAATTCACCTAACTTTTGGCCGATCCCCTGCATTGGGTAAGAGCCATGAGATGAGGAGAAGAAGAAGAAGAAGCAGATGCGTGGCTCTGTTATAGAACACTTGCTTGCCACGCAGACCACCCGGGTTTATGAGTACGTCAGATGCATAAATTTTTATTGACAATTTTGCATCCTTCCTGATTTTTCGGCCATGTCCAAGATGATTTTCTCTCAAAACCAACAATGCCAACACCAGAATTTAAGACAAACGAGCTCTTTATTGCTATTGCGTTAAATATGGGAGAGGCGGGAAGTACCTCAGTTTTTGGATACACGCGGTGATAAAGGTCTATGTCTAAGTTCAGCCCCACCGTGGTGGTCGAGCGGCTAAGGCACTCGGCCACTGCTCCACACGTCGCGGGATCGAATCCCATCTGTGACGGCTGCATTTTCGATGGACGCGAAAAAGTTATAGGCCCGTGTGCTCAGATTTGAGCCCACGTGAAAGAATTCTAGGGGGTTGAAATTTCTGGATTCTCCACTGTGCTGTTTCTTATGTACATATGGTGAGTTTGGGACGTAAAACCCCACATATCACTCAATATGTCAAACTTTTTTTTACCTTTGTTCATTTATAGGAGTGTCATCCCTTGCGGCATGCAGCCGGACTCTCTTAAGGGGACATGCAGTCTAAGTGAGCATCTAATGCCCTAATTGATGCACTTTATTGCCTCACGTATACAGCTCTTCATTTTTTTTAGAATCCTTAAGGTACAAGCACTCGTGTACACAGGTATTCGTAGCACGCTGTAGCTTTTCTCTCCTCCCA
The DNA here is from genome assembly GCF_043290135.1 of Rhipicephalus microplus. Taxonomy (NCBI): domain Eukaryota; kingdom Metazoa; phylum Arthropoda; class Arachnida; order Ixodida; family Ixodidae; genus Rhipicephalus; species Rhipicephalus microplus. The sequence goes on from NC_134702.1 coordinate 60,831,563, forward strand.
ACAAGCGCGTGGGAACTTAAGCAGGAAGGAAAGGCACTATGGAAGTAAACTATACCTCATGCTTGAGTTATAACCTTGAGAACTTTTATTTTTTTTCTCACATGCGGAATACTTTTGGTGTGATTGTGAGCGTGTGCCCACACGGATGTTGGTTTCCCGCGACAGCCGCCGTAACCTCACGTTGCTCGAATTAGCCAACGGTCTTAAATTTGTGTATACAATATGGCTACACAGGTGTGGGGCGTACTTTGCCGAAAAAGAGTTAATGATTTCTAGTTCACTTCAAGAATTCATTCTAAATTATGGGCCGAGTAACACGCTATGATCATTGGCTCACGTATTCTCAAGAGCGCCAACAACTGATAGGCAGCGTTTTCTGGCCAGGCTGGAGGAGTGTTACAGGGCATTTTTAGAACGTTCAAAGAAATTTCGACACATTACTTCTCTACGAATCACCGACCCACCCTCTTTAGAGGGTAGTTTGCCTTCTACTTTTCAAAAAACTGTGTGAGTATTCAGATTCCAAGACTTCGCGCCCTAAAACGTACTTTAAGGTCATTTCCCAGTAATCGAGATTTTGGGCATTATATTACGGAATGGGACCTATAGACATTAAACAGGCTTTCCATACCTCGAACCGGTCAGCCGACTTTATGATAGATGGACCTGCCTTTGTCGAAGGTGTCTTGCCGTCTTTGGCGTGTTCCATTTATAGGAACTTAGTCGTCGACATCTCGTCACATGGTTTCATTGTCGGCACCTACCATCTGGAACGAAAGTCGGGGTTCCCTTCGAGGACCATCTTCCCGAAGAGAACCCTGATTGGATGCGAAGCAACAGTGGTGGGAAAGGCGTTAACCTGGTTAAACGGGCTTCGACCGGGGTGCTGGAGGAACGGTTTGAAGTGAAGCTGCTCGGTGTAGCGTTTACTCGAGTAAATGTTTGTTTGAAACGTAGAGACGCTGAAGTTGGGTTGGCTTTTGTGTAAATTTCATCGCTGATAAATAAGCCCAAAAAGTGTACAGATTTTGTCACGCACCCGCAGCCGCCGTACAGACGCACCCTGTTAGCCATTTGCAATGGCAGGCCGCGTCCGTACGGCTGTGGCAGACGGGCAACTAAATCTGTCTAGTATTTCCACTCGACGTGTGGTCAAGCGTTGCGGGTGGTGGAGCGGGGGTGAAGCGAGAGAGGTGTGCTGCCAGCACGGTGGAATATACAAAGTTGCGAGTGGGCGGAGGAGCCGGCAGCTGCTACGGATGAACGAGAGAGTGACGTCAACGCGCAGCTGCGATTGAACCTACTTGGCACCGCTCCAACATCTGCACCTAAAGGGTTGTGCGGACACACGCAACAGCGTTACACAGGCTAATCCAAGAGCTCCTTCACACCTAAAGAAAAAATTGACAATGAAAGCTGCATACTTCCTATATTGTTTTACTCTACGCATGTATTCAGTCTTTCAGCTACGCTTTGGTTATCACACCTTTCAATTACATTCTTTCTTCCAGACCAGTCAGAAATACTTCCCCCCCTTTCTATTCCCACTCAAGTAAGTTGCAAGGGACGTGGCAGCTTCTACGACCACTAGATGGTAGTTCGTAATCACTACTGCTTACCGTGTTATTGTTGAACACGTGTGCATCAATCTGTCTGCTACTGTCATTCTTTCTCACAGTTTGCACGAAACTTTTCAGAAGTTTAAATGTGTGGTCCCTCCCCCCCCCTCCTTTTATGTGTCTCTACCCCCCCTTTTACGTGTGATGGCCTGCCTTTCTTCATGTGCTTCCGGGCTGGCTGAGGAACAAACCTTCGGTCAGCCTAGTGCTGGCACCGCATGATATATTTCATCAACTCGGCCATCGGAGCCCAAAATGGCGCACATTTTGCTCTGCCTAAATGCGCCTGTTAAAGGTTAAGTTAAGCATATAACTTATACATTAAATGGGCGAGTACATACCACCTTAGCATCCGTCATGTGTTATGTATGTTTTTTTTTGTTAACTGCTTGAAGGTCGGATACACGTAGAGCTGTAAACATCAATCCAACTGCAATGAGAGTTCAGATATTCATGAAAACGTAGGTTTTCGTACGCAAAAGGGCTCGTAGGCGGGCTGGTCTGTTTTATAGCAATATGAAACGGGGCAATGAAGCACGGCGCTGTAGGTTACACAATTCCGTATTTTGCACTATTAAGCCATGCGTTTTCATTTTTCCTTGGTTGGCATCACTTGTGAGCTGTAACTAACATCTCGATTATACGGAATGCAATTTTTTTTAATCCAAGGTTTGTATTGATGTTTTGAACCAAAGTGCACTTTTTTACTTTCAGCGTATGGTACGAGAAGGCGTGTGCGTTCGAGGTCGCTGCCGCAGGCCGAGATCGCGAAAAGGACACCCCTCCACTTCCAATGGTTCTGACGAAAGGAAAGTTCCCGAACTGACGACTGAGGTGCGTAATAACCAGTGACGTGGAACAGCGGCCTTCGTGTGTAAAGGTCATCCGACGACGAGATGAATGCACTGAGGCTTAGAATCTGTGCATGTAATTAAAAATCTCATAGTATGCTCGTTCTTTGTGTAGCCAGTATTAATATTACGTTTGCAGATACGGAAACTGTGATAAATGGTTGAAATGTGTCACACCGGTGGCGAGATGGCGACAAAACTGTATTTTCTCTTGTTGAAAAGTTTGTGCTCTTGTGACTTCTTTCATAACAAGAATTTCATAATTAAAAAGATGATGATGATGATATGTGGGGTTTAACGTCCCAAAACCACCATATGATTATGAGAGACCCCGTAATGGAGAGTCCGGAAATTTTGACCACCTAGGATTCTTTAACGTGCACCCAAATCTGAGCACATATAATTTAAAAAAAAGTGTGTGTTTGTGTGTGTGTGTGTGTGTGTGTGTGTGTGTGTTCTGACATTCTAGCGACTGTTACCTAACAATCAAGCAGTCACGCTGATTAGATAGTTTTAAAACAAGCGTTGTATCATTGTCTACAGAACTTTTATGTATCTTCGCATGTTGTCTCAATACTAAAAGTTTTCTTGTTTTTCAGTTATAATACTTATTTATTTGTGTTCTTTTCATTTTGTACATTACTGCAGATATTTAGTTTCTTCCCTAAAACTTTCCAGGCACTATCTGTATTCGTAACTAGATAGCGCTTAAACTTTGGTTGCGTGATTATTTAGGCTGTTTCCGCGGCATTTGTTTGTTTACGAGTATAGTCTTTCTTGGCGAAAAGAGTTCCCTTATCTTTTATGTTTACGTTTGCGCCAGGTTTAAACGTTGAATTCTTTTCGCCTTCCCACGTGGGAATTCCAATGATTCCGGCGCTCGTTTTTCGTTTCCCCCGGGGCCCAGGAACACTTGAGATCAGATTTTTGGACGCTTACAATCAGATTGAGCCCTACAGGCTCTCTAGAGATCAACGGTACCTTTTCGGTTTCCTTTGTTTGAATGATCGCCTCTAGCTTCTAAGTCAAGCACTCCAATTTTTTGTTCTACTTTTCCTTGGCCACAGACAACAAGGCGGCTCATATGGCGCGTCTGACTTTTCCACAGCTTTGATCTGAGGATGCGCGAGTTTGGCAGAACTGGCTTGTACTCGCCAAAGGGAAAAAAAATCGACAAAACATTACACACCTGAGGGAGAAAACTCTGGCCAGATTTTTTACTTTAACTTTTCGCAATCTTTTTATTTTCGTCTAACTTCATTTCTCAACAAGTAGCATGTTTTAAGCCCCTGAGACAGATTACCGCAAGCAAATGTTTTGATTTAACATGAATGATATCACGCTGTCTGCAATAAACGTCACGGGGGCTTCGTTGTTCTCCTAACAGGCGAAATCGACAGAATTAGGTAATTTAGGTTCGAGAGTTAACCTTCTTATGGGACTGCGAAACTTCTTGATTACCTGCTCGTGGTGTCTTAAAGTCAGTGGTGGACAGGGGAGAACTTTGAGGACTGAGACACTACAAAACCTGCTTTCATTAGGTGACTTTTAAAGCAAGAATGCTAAGTAATGGTTAAGCATAAGCACTAGACACTGACAGCTTCAGGAACTTATAAGCGGTAATGCGCATATAATGGCTTATTTGAGATAAAATAAACGACGATAGAGCTGATAGGCAACCCAAGTATTTGGCAGTGATTGCATGAAAATAATATTGTCACTAAAAAAGCAGATAGTAAAACGTACCTAGTTCTAGGGACAATGAAGTCACATATAGTTAATAATAGACAACACTATAGCCGATATTATCCCTCATTCATTTGATATGGTACGCCAGTGCGGTTGTCGTGTTGCCTCATTCACACTGCTCACCAGGAGTCCAAGCCAATTATTCAAATAAGGGAGTGACATCACTTTATTTTTCTACAGTATACACTTGCCACTTCCAAGCAATGAAGCTCATGCAGTCGCATTATGTACCGGAAAACATATGATGCTTAGCAACGTGCTTTGTACAACTAAAACGCGTCGTATTTACTATGAAGTTGGGTATTCACACTTGTTTTCAAGCTATCCTTATTGCAAAAAAATAGGGGGGTGTCGATTTCAAGCACAATTGTCCTGGAAATCTCGCTTTAGGCTGAAATTCAAGGAGTGATAGTTAACTCTTCTGTCGTCGAAGATGCTTCGAAATATCTACCCAAATGTAATAGAACCAGAAAAGTAAGTGCACGTATAAATATAGTTTCTTGTGCTATTCACTTTTTTTGGTGTCCACTTCCCTTTCACGCTGCCATTTTAATCAATAAGACGAAAAGAATCGTTTCAAAAGTAATAGCACAAGCTCTGGGAATGCCATTCTTGAGCGTTTTTAATTATATTTTGTTTCAGAAATATTAATGGAGCGATTCGCACAACTCTCTTTCAATCATTACCAGTTTCTCCCGCATTGCGTGAAATACATTATTAATCATTATTAAAGAAACAACACCTTCACGTGCGGGATAGTCGGTTTTCTCGAGGCAGAAGAAGAATAAGCCGCTCTTGTGCCTGCACGCACCGTGTCGCAGCGTCGCTTCTTGAACAAGCGTGGGCACCGTCTAGCCTGGCCGGTTTTCGTCCAGGTCCTCGAATTTCAGACGCCAGCAGTATACGCCTTCTCCCCTTCGCGGACGGAGTCCCCACAAGACAAGCGCCATGGTAGCCGGTGGTGGACCATCCGACAAGGCCAGTACGTTCCATATCATTAGTACAATGTGCTGCCCATAGAGGGTGGCAATAATTGCGTGGCCAATAGGCGTGGCAAGTAGAAAACTTAATTCACCGTAGACGGAATGTTCAGCCTAGAAAATATATATTCTTGCAAGCTGAGAGCGTCGTGCATTAGGCCTAGTTGGACTAGGCTTAAGGAGACCCCGAGTAGCGGATGTAAGCAATCAGCGCCGTAAGGCATAGCAGAACGCCCAAAGGTGGAGCTAGTCAACAAGAATTCATAAAGACAGGCATCCATACAAGGCCACAAGCGTCTTATTTTCTCCTCTTGCGTACGGTTATGCATGCCTCTTTTCTTTCCCACCTTAGTAGCGTGCACTTGGCTTTAGGTACCATCGCTGACGAAGTCTATTTAAAGTTTATTCGTATTATGGCTAATTCACTGGTGTGTTATCGTGAGAGATCTGTTAGAGCATGGTTAATGTTTTAAATAAATGATTACTGCGTTTAAATGGGCCTCCTGGATACGCATATAAAATATAGCTGTTGAGTGGTAGTCTTTGGGCTCTGGCATGGACCCAAGAGAAGCAGCGATATTAATCTGAAATTTCTACGAGTGTTATGTTTTCATAAGGGATTTCAACATAAACAGACTTAACGCTGAGCGCCTTGCTCAGCACAAATGCCTTCTTAAAGAAAGGGTATGAGTAGAAGGTGGAATGAGTAGAAGGTTCGTGAAAGACAAATCAAATTTTGTTTGCTGTTGTTAATTTTTACGTAACAACAGCTGCAATACTTCATTTTTCATGTGGACGGAATACACTAGACACGCTAACTAAAATAAACCCATCATTCACTGAATACCAAGCTTTTGAAGCAGCACAAGTCCCTTAATGTATATAGCTATCTGCGTTCTCAGCCTAACCTGCAGCATGCCGAGCACGTCACTTTTTTAACGGCACAGTGAGTGAATGACCAGAGCTAATAAATATTCAAAGCTTTCGAGTTTTTAACATTGAGAAATGTGTTTACACACATGTCGGGAAGTCTTTGGGTCATCTTATACGGCCAAGTGATGGTGACATCTCGATGAATGAGTTGTGAAATATGGTTCCGTATCTTTATTATGAGCTCAGGGCATTTGCTTTTTCGCCTCTTTCGTTTTATCTGCACACTCGTCGGAATTGGTTTAGTATTGTGGTGCTCTTGCTTCCGCGCCCTTTGTGTTTAGGCTAAAGATAAAAAAGCATTTTGCGCGAAAAACTTTGGTCAGTGGTCGACCTGTGTGTTTTAACTTCATTGTGTTTTCGTCCCGTCCAAACGAAAAAAGAAATGTACCAATGTATGGCTTCTTTCTTAGGCATTATAATTGACCAAAATATAATAAATCTGTCTCTGTGTGTCTATGCTCGGTCTTTGTTTGCGCTTCAGTACCATTATAGAGAATGACTTCAATTAACAGAAATAATTTTTTTAAAAACGCTAGGCCTTTGGCTAACGCACAGGACAGTCACAGCGAAAGCTGGAGGAGAGGTCTTTTAGAGCCTATTCTAAACACTCTTTGGGGTGCTACAAGCACAATGCTGGGTACACACCACGCCATAAATAATCATAAATTTTGTGTATGAGGCCAGTATTCATTATGCAGTCCTTCGCCATTCTTTGGAAAAGAATGGTAATCACTAAACACTTGTTAGGAATTTGGTGTAAATATTTAAGCAGTGGCTGATGACGATGAAGAATTATGCCTGAAGGGAGTATGCGCCACTGTTCATAGGTGATCAAGAACAAGTTTTCTAATGGGTTGGAGCATCGGATGACCCACTCGTTACGCAATTCGCATTGTGAGGCGCCTGGCTGTTCCTTTGATGTGCTCAAACGCTTTGTCACTCATAATAATGTGATTATTCTCCCAACATCAAGCCTGCCTAAGGCCAGTTTAGAAACGATTACCAAGCACTGGCGTGGCCCAGTGGTAGAGTACTAGGCTGGCACGCTGTGGGCCCGTGATTGAATTCCATTGTCATTAGTGTTTTCTATTGATTTTTTGTTTGTTTCGATACTGGTTACAGACACCGGCGGCGGCGGACAACTACGGCGCCGCGCGTGACCTTTGTTCTGATTTAGTAACAGCTTTCGCTGTAAAATTGATTTTGGTTCTATTCAAATAGGCGTATGCACCTAACCTGAAAAATTAAAAGAATTAGGCCCACAAGTGGCACAAGAAAGACCTGTCAAATAATCAGGCAAGACTAATACCCTGTCAGCTCTCGGTGCCAAGAAGAAAGGTGCAATGATCGCAAATAGCTTGGGAGAAATTATTTTTCATGATTTCTTATCTGTGAGGGAAATTCACGCTATCTACCAAAAGATCGCAAGCACAGCCGGGAACGGCAAAGGGTATATGTGGGGGGAGCAAATATAGAAACCAGCAGGCATAATATGTCATCAGCTCACGCAGTGAAAAGTATGTTGCATATCATTGGGACAGGCCCTCGTGCGGCAAGGGACGTAATATAAGGCCGACAGATACGATAATGACGATGACGATTCGGCATGCTTTTGATCGCAACTTGCCACAGTAAGCAAAAGGAGCCGCTCTAGGTCTCGTTCGCATTATGAAGTTTTGATGTAGAAAACGTTTTTTAATGAATGTGAATGGGCTGTAATGTCGTGCTTTTCATATTGCAGGCTTGGAGAAGCGAAAGGCATCGGCGAAGATGCTCGTGTCGCTTTACCCCAGAGTAAGAAACTTTGTTCGCGAAAATGTTTGTATCTTTTCCCTATAGACTTGGCACCTAATTTCACCATTCACTGATACTTTGACACCATAAATAGGAGCATATTGCATAATAGAGAGCGAAACTGTAATGTATTATCAAAATTTAGCTCTATCAAAACTTGTATGCATGAATGGGATTTTATCTGATTTCTGAGAAAACTAGGCCCACGGTAAGAACGATACTCTCACGTATCTCATAGTTATCCTTTGATAGCTCTGCAAGTAGACACAGGTTATCATGTTAATTTATTAGCACCTCCCCCCCCCCCATTGTAATTATTTGGCGACCGCAAACGAAACAAAAACGTGCCAAAATTAGACAAAATATTTTTCGCTCAATTTCTAGAGCTTTTTTTTTTCTAAATAACATTACCCTTCTTTCATTTCAGCAGCGTTCCTTCATTTCACTAATCGTGTAAAGAAATTCCTTGAAGGTGTGTTCACCGTACAACAATCAAAAATCGCTGTGAAATGAAAGCAGAGACACAAATAGCCTCTCCTGGACAAGTGTTACCTTCTGTCGCCAAGAAACACTACGACAAGAATAGTCTTGATAGGTTGCATGTCAGACCAGCTTTTGTTGATGAGCGTAGTCGGTACTGGACATTAGCTTACAAAATCTTACGTCAGCTTTACTCATCAACAGTATACCCGAAAGAGTTAACCTCCTGTCCAAGTCGTAGTTCTGATACATGACAGCAAAAAGATTTTGTTGTAAATGGGGGGGGGGGGGCAGAAAACTACGTAGATGAGCTGAAGCTATAGAATACACGATTAGAAACAAGCTACACAAATGTGATATTTTGTATTTACTCTGTGCTGGTACGTACACAAGAGATAATATCAAGTGGCATAGAGCGGACAACTAGTGCGATTCTCCTCCTTATATTTGCAAGAATCGGCAAAAGGTGCATTGGCAGAAATGCGAGCTTCCGGTAAAAAAAAAGAGAAGAAAAAGAAAGCGATTCATACATTTCTTACCGTAGCAATAGGTGCCGCATAAATACAAAAAAATACGAGTGGCACGAAGAGAATACATGAACGCAGATTTCTATTCCAACGTTTGTCATTCTGTTCAACATTTTTGCGCGTTCTAGATTTATTGATTGCAGCGCACATTTTGGTAGCACGCTGAGCAAGCAAGCATACTCAATCCTAGACTTATGAGTTCAGCTACGAGTGAATAATTCCAACAAAAAAAACGCTATCGTCATGTATATAAAAACATTACACCGACTTGCGCACCTTTGTGACATTAAACAGTAATACACTTCCACAAAAAATATATATCGATGTATACCATACCTCCTGCACGAATAAGTGGTTTATTCACTGATATAGCTCTCGTACTCCCTACTAACGAATAAAAATATGCTCACGTACGCGAAAGTTCTTGTTCCTAAATAAAAATTTGAGATGCCAATAAGCGATGTACATTCTGGTATATTCTCGTATATGCAATCCATGCTTAGGTACAGCCCAAGAGCGTACTGTGATATCGGCACGCACTTCTGTTAAAATGCAATTTCCCGAAATGTTTCCTCTTAACATGTCCCTACCCGGCAAACAACAGTGCAAAGGTTTCCTTAGCTATACGTACTCACAGTTTGAAAATAAGCAACTTTTAACGCAGTGCTCTGCGCTCGTTCACAGATTCCAAAGACGGCCACCGTGCTGTTGGAGTTCTTCATCAAGCGCGAGAGCAAGGTTTCGCTGATGCGCGTGCCGCTGTCGCACTTCTGCCAGGAAGAGGTAGTACTCCACGCGCAGGAGTGCCTGCTCAAGCTCAACAAGCAGGTCATCACGTACCAGGACATCCGCGATATGGTCGAGAATCTGGTCGGTCTTCATAACCTGGTAAAAAGCTGAAGCTCTTGAAAGTGATCCACCGATGAATTGCGACGCTGTTTCATCGTTATGGATCACCACAAAAATCAGGATAGCGAAAGTGCTTGATAGACAACTTGAAAATCTGAGATTCAACAAATGCCAACAAAGGCCACGTAACAACAAAGGCCAACAAAGGCCAGCGCTCGTGTTGTCCTCTTTGCCTTCCGTACCTCGACTTTCGTCTCTTTCTTCTAGCACATTCGTGCTCGCGCTGCAACCCTTATTATCATGAAAGGCCACGTAACTTTTATAAGAGCAAAAAACCCGTCCTAGAGCTATAGCGCTGCCAGTACAGAAAATTACATACATACATACATACATACATACATACATACATACGTACATACATACATACATACATACATACATACATACATACATACATACATACATACATACATACATACATACATACATACATACATACATACGTACGTACGTACGTACGTACGTACATACATACGTACATACATGCATGCATGCATACATACATGCATGCATGCATGCATACATACATACATACATACATACATACATACATACATACATACATACATACATACATACATACATACATACATACATACATACATACATACATACATGCATGCATACATACATACATACATACATGCATGCATGCATGCATGCATACCTGCATACATGCATACATGCATACATGCATACATAAAAATTTCTTGACTTGGTCGGGGTGCACAGCAGCTGAGGGTATAGACATATTACGAGAATCGGGTTCACACAATAGTAATACGCTCAATAGACGTGTCAAGGTATATGTGGAAGACAACGATATTTATCATGGACATTTTTTTTTCCTTATGCAGTGTATAAAGAAAAATACGGAAGTTGCGAAAGAACTCGGCAACACCATACGCAAGCTGATTATCATCGTGTGCGAGGTTGCGACATCTCTGGAAAAGATTGCCGAGGTCCCCACCACAGACTGGATGGCCATCGGTGAAGCTATTGTCAACAAGCTTGAGCGGGTACGCATTTCTGGTATTGTAACTACAATTATCGCATATTGTTTTGCGCAATTTAGTATGGGGAATTTCAGCTAGAAAAGTCGCGAGTGCTGTTAGAAGTATCGTCAGGGAGAGCGTACGAATGAAATTAAATGAAGCTTCACCTTATTCCCGATTGACCTACATATCTGCTAAATATGCCAGCTAAAGATAGACTTCCAGTCGCGACACGTCGTGAAATGAAGTAATGCGATTAAACACGAGACATACCATAAGAAAACATGACGAGGCAAACGTCGGCTGTCTTCTCAAATGCCCCGCCAATGTTTGCATGCTCTGCCCCTCCAGGTGGCAGTTGCCAGCTTGCTCTCTTTTTTTATAGACGATAGTCTTTCTTGGGGACCTTCGACGCAAAAATTTTGGTCTGTCTGTCTGTCTGTCTGTCTGTCTGTCTGTCTGTCTGTCTGTCCACTCTGACCGGCATCGGGTACTTGAAACGGCCAACCCCATCTGCAGCGACCACCAATGTTGCTAAAGGTTGAGCGTTCATGCTTGTGCAATTGTCAATTAAAAACCAATATTTCGCATGTCTGGGGCACCATAACAAAACGCATATATTCTGCATATGCATCTCTCACTATGAAACGCATACATAAGTATTTTCGTAACGCTTATCACGCTGCGCTTACCATGCAACGCTTGTACGAAACGGGGAGTGTTTCCAACGCTTTGCTAAGACGAGATGGTGGTGGCACCTACCCGTAGCCTCGAGTTCTACACCTTATCACCTATGAGAAGGGCGCGCACGGCAATACGCTTTGTTTTACATAAACTCCCAGATGGCACTCATGTCTCACGTGCGACGTGACTTGATGCGCTCGTTCGCCTCCGCTGCACGCTCGAGGCACTCTAACGCAGCGCCTCCGAAATACCATTCACAGATTTTCCTGCACAGAACATAAAATAAATGTTTTGTTCACTCTCTCCACACGCAAAACTATCGTCTTTCGACGACATTTGCGGATAACATGCAGATAGAGGGGGGGGGGGGCAATGTTTTACTCTGTGTCCTTGCGTATAGCTCATAAATGCAACAATTTATTGCTGCAATTTGGCTTGGAGGGAATTATGTAGATGACCAAACATGCAAAATAAGTGAACTTTGATTTTGTTCCCTTTGTATGCCAAGCCTGTACAACTTCAGTTTGGCATTGTGGTTGGTTAGTAGCATCCCATTATTTAGATTCACTGCTATGGTTTTGTTGTTCATTCCGCAGATGAATCCACCTAAACCACTTCCATTCTCTGCTTTTATTCCACGGATGCGCGAGTTCAAGAACATGAAGATGCTTGGGGCTGGCGGTTTTGGGTAGGTGTGCATGCACAACTGTCGTATTTTCGTTTTATTACCTTAAATCTTTGAACACATTATAGGTGTACGCGCTAAGTTCGATTTTTCAAACTGCGAGAAGCAAATGCTATAAATTATCCACCTAGATTGAAGGAGAAACTCAGTTGTAACATTAGTCATAGAATACCGTCAGAGCTTCAGAACCTATTACTCCTCTGTAACCCTAGTTTCACTTATTCCAATTGTCATGAGGGTAGGTAAGAATGGGAAAGAAGACAACCAGCCCGGACCAGAACAAATTTTTTAACAACTAAGCTTTTTTGTCTGGGAAATCGGTACGAATTTTCTTGTGGCTTAATACTACAAGCAGGTGGTTGTTTTTCCCTTTCTTAACCCTACCACCACCTCCTCGATAAGGATTGAAAACACATTTACTGTGCTCATGATGGTAAGAAGTCCAGCTGCATTACTGGGTGTGGGTGTTTTTTCTCATTTGTTTTACGCCAATCAACTTTAGAAGTCATGTATAACGTTGACGGTAATACGTTCTCGCGCTCCGCTCTTGGAACCGTTGGTTCTTTTTGCATTTTCGCCCTGGTGCTTCAATAAATTTTGCTATGTTGAAGTCCAGAACGTTCACAAGCACCGAGCTCTTACTACTTGTAGTGCCGTGTACCTGGCCAACTACCGACCTGCAAACTTCGTGGTGACGGTGAAGCTCGTTAACATGAACCGATTCAGCCGTCACAAGCAGGCCGCTATGGACAAGGTTGTCGCATCGGTCATCAGAAACCCGTTTCTCGTCAAATACTACTGCTGTTTCTGTGTCAAGGTGAGTGTAGACGGCCGCCTAACTCTTCACTATATTTCTGCAATGATGCAGGAAGTGTTGCACCATAACTTTTGTTCGGGATGTCTGGTTCGTGCTGTGAATTTTGAGGAGCAGCGTA